>NW_022758430.1:5983-8774 GCF_011630105.1 Anneissia japonica
TACTTATACAGAATTTTACTACCGTATATTATCTGTCTCTTATACACATCTAGATGTGTATAAGAGACAGGGTTAGCAAAAAGGTATGTTTTGTACTCTCGTGAAAATGATGAAAATAATACCTAAGTTAAATGATTTAAAGTTTTCTTTTTATTTTCAATGAAAAATAAATGCGATCGTTAATATCGATCTTGGTACAATGTAAACCTGTAATCATATGACTACTTATACAGAATTTTTACTATATTATAGGTCTAGACTAGGACCAGGCCTCCTACTATAGTATAGAGGCCTAGTCCAAGACCTTGTTGCAAATCCCAGCCCACATAAGCCTAACCTATAATGCCAAGCATAGGGCTCGTGATCGCGGTACCCTGACGTATTAAAAATTAGCAGACGCACTGGGAAGCGTTGTTCACGGCATTGGACTGCAGCGAAAAATGATTCCCCCATCATTAATGGAACAGGCCCACGTCATGCTTGGCTGATTAGTTTTGATTTACATTTCGCAAGTCTAGTGCCATACGCAGCAAAAGTCTGTTTCTAGTGTTGTTGTCAATGCATTTCATAACCAGGCTGGTTTTTTGATTTACGTTTTGGAATAGAATTTGGAGAGGGCGTTTGATCAAGTCAGACCTACGTTTTGAATTTGAATTACATTTTAAAGAAATTAGAACTACATTTTGAAAAATTTGAACTACGTTTTGAAAAATTAGAACTTCATTTCGGGAAACTAGATCTACATTTTGAGAAATTTACGTCTACGTTTTGATAAATTATACATTGAATTTTGCAATTACATTTTGATTTTAACATGGACTTTTGCTGCGTATGGCACCCCATACTACACTATATTCCCAACTTATACCTTGCTCATGGATGTCACTAAGCCTATTCCTAAATTAAAACATATTTGGTTACGGTACCGTTGCTTACAAATGTGGGGGCAGTGGTGGATTTAGGATTATGTGAGTGAGGGAGCTGTCGTAGTTTAGTTAAAAATGATATTGCGTGTTAAGATTGACTTACCATACAGCGTATCCTTGTTTGATCCCAAAAAATTGGCGTGGCTTGTTGGTCTGTTAAAGTATTCTTCACGATTAAAAGCTAGTACAAGTTTGTAGCCGCTAATTTCTGGATCTTCATTGACCATAAACCAGGTAACACACATTATTCAGTTTAGAAACGTTGTTTTTTTTGTTTTTTTTTTAAATCTTGCCTGTAACTTCTGGGCCGGTAACTCCTCCGGATGACGTACTAAATTTATTATATATTATTATCGTTATGACGAGACTTAAAAGTGTTGAATGAGTCCGATTTAATAACTGATCCGTTCAACTACCACGCCAGCTTTAAAAAGCTGTTATCTGTACCTGTGGGTATGCTGTCCAAATTTCCAAGTGGAACTAATCGAGAGGGCGTGCTCATGTAGTTCTTATTGAAACTGCTTTAAATGTTTTGTTGCTTGACCTTTAATTGTTAATTGGTCAATATTCTTATTGTATAGGCCCACTAATGATGAATAGAAGGTACTATTTTGCAAAAAAATCGATACACGACATATATTAAATATTAAGAACGACTTCAGAAGTCAATAATTAAGACATTGTGAACATTAAGTCGGATAAATTAGAAAATGACATTCATGAAAAAATGACTATAACGCTTTAATATCGTTACTAAATGCAAGTAAAACAAGTTTTTTCGTCAATTTTCGTCACATAATGTCTACTGATTTGTAATTGACAACAAACTTAATCATCACTTGGCAACAAACTTAATCATCACAAGTGTTTTTATTTCTGCATTTCAATACCAACGGCTATTAAAACAGCAAAACTAATTCCTCCATGATCTTAATGAATATGAACAATGAAAAAAAAAGTTATTGTGATGAAATAAATACTGTAATACATGATAAAACATTTCTAGATTTTCTGGCTATAATATTTTTCATGTTTTATTATCTTGAAAAATACCATAAAACATTAACAGTGTCTTTAGTCTTATATTATAATTTCCGTCCTAAATTCACATGAATTAAAGAAACATACTGTAATTTTCAAATTTTCAAGAATGGTTATCATTCTCCACCCTCATAAAGTATATACGTGCTTGAAATACCCTTGAAATGGTCTCATATTTGATCTGAGATTGATCTGAAATGATCTGAGACCATTTCGGTCCCAGATCATTTCGGCCGCCGCTCATTTCGGCCGCCAGATTTTTAACAATAGAAAGTATGGCGCGCCAATAGAGTTCCATTGGTAGTGTGGTTGTTGCAGGATGCGGAAGCGTAGGCAAATAATAATCTGGCCGTTTTTTATTTAACTTAGGCATAGGCCTACATATCTGTATGTAATGCATGCTTATGCCCACGTGTTTTTCATTAGGTATATATTAATTTTTGTGTTAATAAAATATAATAACGCCTAATGATACCGTAATTATTCACATTTTATACTAGGCCTACTGTATTTTTCTGTAGAAAAAAGGCCTAGTTGTAGTTAATTTTAACTGATGATAGTCGTACACTAATGAGTTATGATAGTCGTACAGTAATGAGTTGTGTGTCACTATAATGTAATTTTGTACTTTTTATCTTTGGAATGTTATAAACGGATGTTCGTTGTTATGAATTATTGTAACAATTATATGAGTGCAGAAACTGATTTACCATAATGATTTTAATTTGTTCTTTACAGGTAGATGATGAGGGAAAATATATTCTGCCTAAAACTAGTTTGATTGATGGCTAATTATATGTTTTGTATTGTTTTATATATATATA
>NW_022758430.1:8910-12939 GCF_011630105.1 Anneissia japonica
TTTTTTATTGATACTAAAGTTGTAACAATCACTGTAAATATTTAACTATATACTGAAACTTACATAATAAATACAAAAATAAGCAAATTTACATAAATATCATATAGGAATTAAATATCAAATATTATAAGGAATTATGCACTCTATGTATAATAATATTTCAATCATTTCATTTATATATTATAAGTCCATTCTTATTAGACAATACTTTACGGGTGTTGTCTTCAACTTAAGGCACTAGGCACACTCATTTGAATGATAGTAGCTCTTAGAACAAAGGAAACGAATATGACAACAATGGTGTCTTTTCATCTGTTTAGTTCTTTTGTAAGGCTACCTTCATTCATGTTTTCATATGTAAATATGTTATGATGCATTTTGGTAGTTAGTTTCACAGTGTTAGCATAGTTAAAAGTAGCAGTTTTATTTAAATATCTTACCTCGTCTTCCTCTGTGGTTTAGGCGGTAATGCCAAAATTCCAGGTCGTTGTTGGTCCTTATGTACTGATTGTTGTAAAATTTTTCACATATAAATAAATATAACACCATGTATCTTTTGTATCTTGTTTTATTGTTAAACTGTGTAGTAATAGAATGGCTAAATGCTTTAAATGTATATAATTAGGAAATTATGTACATAAAACATATCTGAGATGGTTAAATTCTTTAAATTCATATAATATATAGGCCTAAGGAAGAAATATGCAAATATTTTTGGAGATTTCTAGGCAGCGGCGGGCGTAATAAAAAAAATTAAAAAACTTAAATTTCATCTTTCATTTATTTAGTCGACCGTAACTTCCCCGACGATATTAAAGCTATACATTTCATCTTTCAATTATTCGACCAAACATTAAAAAGCACAAACAAACAAGAAACAAGACGATTTTTAACGCTACAATTTATGTTCATTTTCTTCACGGAAGGAAAATAAATCAACAATTCAAACATCAACAAGTGATGAAATACAGAAAATATTTTTGCGTGAATAACATGTCATAACGCAAAAAAAATAATCTAAAATTCAAACATATCAACAAACGAAATGAAGTTGTATACAGTAAATGTTTCCCCTTTTTATTCATGTCATCTTCTCAACCATCAAACGAAATCAACAAATGTATTTAATTAGAAAATCACGTTGTACATAAAACATATCGGAAATGGTTAAACACAAGGCGCAAGATGTGTAAAATATCGATGATCATGATATCTCAAATCATTTCGTCCGCCGCTCATTTCGGCCGCCAGATTTTTAACAATAGGAAGTATGGCGTTATGTTTTTATACCGGTAAATAAATTCTTAATTTATTCACTGTAGGCCTAGGCTTACATATTTTCTCCTTTTAGTTATTGACGTATCCAGCTGTTCTATGACTACGTTTTTCTCATTAGCGGCTGTTGTGTATTCGGTGGCCGAAATGATCGAACACCCTTGAAATTGCGTAAGATAATTTAATCATCATGATGAATAAAAGGTGTAGCCGCGTTAGTCTGCTTATCATGGGCGTTGATTGGTGGGCACAGGAGGAACACGTCCCCCAGTTTTCAAAGTAGGGGGACTTCATAGCGTATTTTCAGACCAAAACAGAGTAAAAACGCAATTGTTTGTACATATCGTAATCACTCCATCGATTTTATGGGTGAATTACACTGTACTGTACGTTGTTAAAATTGGAAGCCTGTAAATTTATTAGGAAAACATTTTTAGAAACTCAAAATTGCAAAATTTCTACTATAAATGATATTCCTTTTGTATATTATTAACACTCGTATGTACTAGTACCTTCAATATTATCTGCATACATAGATTTCTGTTTTTCCTAATTAAAAAAATATAGTTAGCCAATTGAATTTTATATAACCGCTATTAAACAATAAATGCAGTCTTTGACACGGATAGGTCTATATATTGCAATTTAGTTAAGTAGTGATACCACAAATTTACGAACTCCGATGTTTTGTTGACGCAATCTCGCGACGTCATCTTGTGACGTCATGATAATGATAAATTAAGTAAATTACCTTTATGTTTGTGAAATAAAATTCTAATTAATGTGTCGTGTGCTTCCTATCTCCCTAGTCCTGTTTGATCGTAAATTAGACGATAGTATTTAAACTCACAATAGTCTCTAGGGGCCCCCGGGCCCCAGCCAAGGTTTGGGNNNNATACAGTTTTATTACCTGTCTCTTATTCACATCTAGATGTGTATAAGAGACAGCTCGACGCCCTTGCTGCTTAAAGAACAATATAGGAAATGACAACATAGTTACAGTAGAACCCCCTCCTTTGGGACACACCTATTCAGTGGACACTTTTCCGTGAAACGAGGGGAAATCCTTTAACACTACGGTCAACCTCTGTTAAGAGGACACCTTTTTTTTATTGTATCGAAATAACTAAAGTTGTCTCAAAATAAGAAAAAAAAAATCATTCAAATTTATATTTTGACACCTCTTGAGCAATAACCTCACATCAAATCAGAGATTTTTCGTCTCAATCTTTAGAATGGGTAAATACAATCTTGTCAATTATTACTATTAACCATGGTTTCTTGTTTTGTGTATTTTCATATAGGATTTTAATCTATACCGTACAGCCTGCACCCTGATTTATAAGACGTTACTCTATCCTACAGTATTTATGCTATTCTAGCTTGTGCATCCAATAAAAAGCTCAATATTTAAATTTAAAAAATTCATCATTAACATTGCACTCGAATCAAGAAACAATATTGGGAACATATACAACGTTTGTAGTTTTAATTACATAATAATAATAATAATAACAATAATAATAATAATAATAATAATAATAATAATAATAATAATAATAATAATAATAATAATAATATTAATAATAATAATAATAAAATATTAATAATAATAATAATTTAAATAAAAAAATAAATTTAAAATTAAAATTGAAATTGAAATATTACTCGAAAAATAGCTATAATAATAATAATAATAATAATAATAATAATAATAATAATAATAATAATAATAATAATAATAATAATTTCATGGTTTTGGTTCGTGTCTCCTGAACAACTAAATTTCTGCCATTTTTGAAGTACACATTGGCTAAAAACGCCACAATCACAATTGCTGAGTATCGTAAGTTACATTCCCTTGTAGTATATAAACAAAGATTTTTTTATATATTGGATCAATAAAGATTGAATTGAATTTTGCTCATAATTACGATTTATTCGTTGTCTCTCTTGCTCTGAAACACCATATGATTGCTGGGGCGCTCTTCGCAATCATCTTTTGACAGCGTGAGTCAAGTCCTTTCAAGCCTTTTTCAACTCACGCTGTCAGCCGATTACAACCGTTACAAAAGTAAACTGCCTTTTCCCATAATTCCCTCCAGGTTGAGTTCCCTACTGTCGGGGTTCGAACACCGTGTTTACATTACACAAGGGTTCGTTCACGGGTTCTACCTTGAGTTTAACAGACCATAAGTCGGCTTCACAGCCACAAACACACCAAATTCTTGAAACCCCACCACCTTCTTACGCAAACTCGCAAAAGAGTTCTCTAGGGCGCAAAACCCGGCCATACGAACATCCAACTTTGGATCATTTTAAAGCCTCACCCCTTAAACTCAGGGGAAAATCGGAACCAGGAATGTTTCATATACTTCATAACCTTTCGTACCCATAACTCTACCTCAGTCAATTACAACGTTCCAGAGTTTTCTGAAACTGTTCATTACTCTCAGAAAAGCTAAATAAAAGTCACGTCAAAAAATGCTTGACGATTTCCTATTTATCGAAAAAACTAAACGAACATTATGCAAACTCATTAAACACATTCGGTATACTACTGGCTCCCCATAAAACAGTTCCACCGTGCCACCCACCACTACTTTATCATTCTTTGGCATCGAACTCCCACATGACAACCAGTGTGACCAGTGATGCAAATCAAATTATGCTGATGGGAAATTATGCTAAATTATTCCAAATGTTAAATTTCGAATAAGTGCCCCCCCCCCCCGCCGGATAAGCCCCCAAATG
>NW_022758430.1:12951-22151 GCF_011630105.1 Anneissia japonica
ACCATTCGAAACCATTTTAATACTAGGCCTATTTTTTTCTTCAGTGATAATTTAATTAATTGTTGTTATAACCCGATCTGTGTGCGTTGGTGGCATACTGTGTAGGCTATTTCCAATGAAGGGTGATTTATTTAGTATTGCAATTGTATACACAAACATATAAAAAATACTTCCTGAAATAACTACCCCTCAAAAACCTTCATGAAATAAAAGATGGTATGTGAGGTAAGTAGACAGCAACGACAAAAGCAATACACTTTAAAAAGAAGAGGCAGTAATGAATTAAAGATTAGCAAAACAAAAAAACATTTATTTTTTTTTGAGCTGATATTAGAACATGTACGGTTTGCATTGTAGTGATACACAGATAGGCATTACAGCTTCATAATTGTGAGGTTATGGGAAACACAGATAGGCATTACAGTATCATAATTTGAGATTATGGAAAAGTAAAATATTGTACTATAATTAGCACCCTTGGCCTTTAAAACACAATGTCTATCTTGCTCAGATTATCATTTATTTTTGGAAATTGTGATATCAGGGAACAGTTAAATTTCACTGTTCCCTGATTTGAACCATATACAGTTTTATTACAGTATATATTGCCACAATAATAGATAATAAATAAAACATATTTGAACACAGTATTGACTAAAAATAGGCCGGTAGTCCTACTTAACTTTCTGTTTTTGGCATTGTTTTATTTCATAGCTTTGAACAAGCAAAAATGTGAAACCTACAGATGCAATAAGCACCTTGAAGATAGAGTTTATAAGCACGGGCGGACCTGGTTTTACATTGTGGGGAGGGGGGTGGAGTGTCAATTTTTTTTTTCATAAAAACTCAAAAAAAGAAAGGGGGTCCTACCCTTTGAAAATGTTGATTCCTAGATGGCGGGAAAATAAGCTTTCCAGCCTTCTGAGGTGTCTTTTAATTACTTTAAGTTATTTAAAATTCAAGGTTTTCCCCTTTTGAAAACGGTCAGTTAAACCAAACTTTCTGACTCTTATGACAGTAAATAGGCCTATTTGTGTATATATATGTACATAAAAATTGAGTCGCAATGTAGGCCTGTTCTTCTTTTCATGAACCGATGAACCACAAAGAGGAGGGTCCGGGGGTCCTCCCCCGAGAAAATTTTGAAAATTTAGATCCCTAAATGGTAGGAAATTAGCTTTCCCGACTTCTGAGCTGTGTTTTAATGACTTAAAATTTTAAGGTTTTCCCCCTGTTGGAAACGGTCAAATAAACTTTCTCATTCTTATTACAGTAAATACTAGTAGGCCTATTATGTGTGTATATAAAGTACATCACATACATATTCTTCTTTCCATGAATCGATGAACCACAAGGAGGAAGAGACTCCCCCCCCCCCCACTCCAAAGGGAAAAAAACAAATCCGCCAATGTGAATTGCGAGAAATATCTCGGTCGGGGACTGCATAAACACTCTCTTTCTCCTCCCTCTCCTTCTTCCCTCTTTCTTTTCTTGCATTTCTTTCCGATTATAGAAAAATCTCCATATAGACATTATACAGTACCGTATATTTTCAGCAGCTTTCCACACCCCCACCCCCGGCCACCCCGGTTCCGCCGCCCATGTATAACACATTACAAAAACAAAATATGTAACTGCACAGACATGGTATAGTTGAGCAGCAAAAGCGAAACCACGCAGTTGTTATGACCAACTCCCTGATCAGTCTAGTAGAATATCAGCCCGAGTATCAGTATCTTAATTTAAAACTCGGTAGTCGGTAGTACGACACTACTCCCGGACGCAGGCCTCCCGTACGGGCCGAACGAATGCGAATTTCGCCTCCAGCGAGGACACGACCGGACAGGATTGAGTACCTTGCCAAAACCATTTTCAATGTGTGGTAAAATAAATAAATAAATAAAACCACAGAGAGGCGGCTGCAGTGTGCGCATAGCACAGGATTTACCATATTGGATACGCAATCAATGAACGAATTCATTTTTATTATGTGGTATCCACGGTTATTGACGGCTGGTTTAATTCATATTAAAGTTTTTTTTTCTTCTTATGAGGTCAAAATTATGCTAAATTTTTCTAAAATTATGCCAGCACATATGCTAGATGCTAAATGGGTCTAAATTATGCCAAAAAAGCATAATTATGCCAGGTCAAAATTATGCTAAATTTTTCTAAAATTATGCAAGCATCCTTCAATTAGGCAATCCTGCCATATAGACCCTTAAGTGGCTCCTGTTATTTTGGGGAAATAGATGTTAAAAAATTATTAAAAATATGTATCAAAATGTAATTAAGATTAGTTACTCTTTTATATTATTTTCGATTAAATTTATGTTGTCCATGTTATTTAATTTGTGTGGGAAAAACGATATTAAAACAACAAAATATCCTAGTATTTTTCCTTGGATTTTGCAAAGAGAAACAACAAGTGATTTTCGAGATAATAATAAAATAAAAAATGATATACTAAAGGTTTCTTTGCCAAAAATCATTCCTATTATTATTATTTATAGTAAAAGAATATTAAATTAGTATATGTCGCGTGGGCCGCATAATTTTCGTTCGCAAATTGAGAGTAAGGCCAACACCAAATTATCACCGTC
This sequence comes from Anneissia japonica, assembly GCF_011630105.1. Taxonomy (NCBI): domain Eukaryota; kingdom Metazoa; phylum Echinodermata; class Crinoidea; order Comatulida; family Comatulidae; genus Anneissia; species Anneissia japonica. The sequence continues at coordinate 15,555 of NW_022758430.1, forward strand.
AGAGAAAATTATTGTTTAAAAAGTAAGGGGAAATCCATTGTCTCCTTAATTGGTCGTGTTACCGTATCGTTTTTCCTGTCTGCTTTATCAAAATCAATGTTGGCAGTCCAATATTGAACAGCCAGTATCATTGCTTTTGCCTTGGTCGGCTTTATCGATTCCAATAATCCGTTAATGAGGTATCTAGTAACTGTTGTTGCTTTTTAAACTTGAATATGAGCGAGCTCTATACAAAGCTTGTATTATTAATTTGATTATTATTATTTATAAATATTAAAATAGTATAGATCAGTTGGCCGCAATAAGACTGCTATTGTGTAGGCCTAAAGTAAAGAGCAAAAACATAACTTTTTTTTTATAACAAGGTATTTTCAGTCATAGAATAGACTAACCTTTAACATTCCAACTATAATCAATAATTTCGATGTAATTTCGCATTTAAATATCAAGTGCGCGTGAACACGCGCAAATATTCGAATTCTAAAGATGAATTATAAATCATGTGGCGCTTTTGATATTAAATAGTTATTAATTAAGTAATAACATCATAAACACAATTAAACATGTAAAAATACTGTGTAATGACCTAACCCATATACATTACATGTGTTCATCGGGAAGATTTGGACTCAAAAATGGACGGTGTATATCACGTGACTTTCGCAAACCGAGGAGCGGAATATCACAACTCTTTATATATATGGCTCTGGGCAGACATCGCCACAGAAGCATCCTTATATTGTTTTAAAAATATATATTTATGTGATTTGAGTTTATTTTATACAAATTATTTAATGATAACATTTTTTATACATAAATAAAAAGCAAGCATGACTGTATAGGATATATTTTATTATAAGCATTTAAATCTATTAGAGTACGAAATAGACGTAAATTACCGTACATGGTAGACCAATTTGAAATATTTTAATCATTTTTTCAAACAGTTAAGCAAACATTACTTATATAATTTTAGTGTAATTTTAGATTTTTTTTATGTATAGATCCCAATGAAGAGCGAAAGCTTGATCATTAAAAACACGATTTGTTCCATATAAGCCTCCGACTGTTTCTTTCATCATACATACCATGCTCTTTTTGACACTTTGGAAATGTAAATTACCTCTGGCGCCACTACTGGTTCTAAATTATGATCGCACAATATAAAAAAATAATCATGAATATAACGTTGAACAAAGTTATGATTAAAAGAGAAACCACAAATTGTATACATGCATCGACCGTGCAAGACTAGCGGTAGCATAGGTGAAACGTAGTCGGTTTTATGTTCAGTTTCATCCATCTCACAATGGTTTTATTCTGTAATTAAACATATAACAAGATAATAATTAACAAAGCCCACATCGATAAATCTATGAAACACATGAAATATTCGTAGGGCCATCCTAGGCCTATAAAGGTCAAAGGTCAACTCTCTACCAGCACTTGCGTCTCCCCTGTCTATTCCCGTTTATGCATAGCATTACTTACGGTAATATAGGTCTTAACTTTAACATGATAATTAACGGCTTAAGCCAAAGCTTAACTCTAACTAGGTCATCGCAAACTCCAAAGCATATAACACTGAATCAAAGAATCATAATATAACAATAAAATTATCTCTACATATCTGATTATGATGAATTTAACTTACTTCAATTTACGCATTGTGATCTGGTTACTAGGCGATCTACTACTTCGAACTTTCCATACTCAATTGAGGGCGCTACACAAGTTGCTCTATTTTACAGCTGCCCCCAAATTTACATGTAAATTTGCATATTATAATTATAAAGTTAACAATCTAACAGATTAACAATATTCAACAATAATCCTATAAACATAACAAATTAGTTCAATAGCCACTTTAAGTTAACATTCGGGCACGTTCTATTTTGCGATCACTGGTTCATCCTTCTATTCCGGCAACTTGATAAGCTTTGCCACCGGTCGTCGGTACATCGTGCCACGGACACAAACATCAACTGCTCTTACTCTGCTGTCCCGGCCAGGGAACACTTTTGTCACCGATCCAACGGGCCATTGTGCTCGAGGTAATAGCTTATCTACAATAAGCACAACATCGCCAACTGTTAAGTTTTTTGATTCTTTATACCACTTCTGTCTAGTCTGAAGACCGGGTAGGTAATAAGTTATGAAGTGTTTCCAAAATTGATCGGACAACACCTGGCTATGGCGCCATCTCTTACGTCCAAGCAATTCAGTCTCTGGATAGATGACCTGTGGTAATGCTGGATCGTATCTACCCATGAGTAGGATGTTCGGGGTGATAGGATTCACATCTCTGGTGTCCGATGACACATAACCTAATGGTTTGGAATTCAAGATCCCTTCCACCTCAATCAATACTGTCCGCAGTACTGCTTCAGTTACGCTCTGAGCTCCCAGAGCAACACGGAGAGCATGTTTGACACTCTTAATCTCTCTCTCCCATGTACCCCCAAAGTGGGGGGCTAATGGTTTGTTGAACTTGAAACACACTCTTTGGTCTGCAAGTTGTGTCTGTAATTCTGTACTCATAGCATGGAATGCCTGCTGGAGCTCCTTATCTCCTCCTTTGAAATTAGTGCCACAATGCTACAAAACGGCGCAGTGACATCAAGAAGGAATCTACGTCCATACTTTCTAGTAGATCCAAGTGTATTGAACGAGTTGTCATACATTTATATATGATGCCCCACCTTTTCTCACTCTTTCTTCCTATCTTTACTATCATAGGACCAAAACAATCTACTCCGGTTGAATAGAATGCCGGTTGGTTATGCTGTGTTTAGGGTCCAGTATTATGGCATGTTTTGTTTGTTCGGGCAGGAGTTCAGCTTCCCTCAATCTTCCTCCCACACTTATCAGTCCAGTGGTTGTGTTGTAAAATGGATCTAACTATGTTAATCTGCTACTTGTAGGAAGGGGTTTCCCAGCTTTAAGGGTTGTTACTTCGTCTCTGAAACACTCGATTTGCACCCTTTTCCAGAGGATATGCGCAATGCTTTCAGTCGAGTGGGCCACCCCATCGAGGCTCTCTCTGGTGGCCTTAATAAGGTCGTCAAGCTGGCTGAAACTTTCGGGTTGAAGCTCAATTTGTACCTGGGTGACTCCACAGAACACACCACCTCTTATCTCTGCCACTTCCTCCTTCTTCTCTAGAGCTGTTTCTTGAGGCCATTCACTGCAAGGTTGTTTAAGGAAGGCAGGTCCATCTCTCCATCTTCCATCAATTGATAGGTCCTTGAGTGACATTCCAGTTATGTCATCTGCAGGGTTGAGTGTGGTGTTGATATAGCGCCATTCGCAATCATGCGTTAACTGTTGGATTTCACTTACTCTTGTTCCAACAAATACTTTAAACCTACAAGATTCTGATTGCAGCCACCGCAGAACTGTGGTAGAGTCACTCCAGTAATATGTTGCAGTGATCGGAATCGTTAGCTCTTTCCTAATAAGGTCAGAAAGTTGAGCTCCTGTTAAAGCTGCGGACAGCTCTAATCTGGGCATGGATAGTTGATGTTTCGGGGCCACCCTACATCTGGCCATTACAAAACTGACATAGGTAGAGTTTTCATTAACAGTGCGCAGGTAGGCTACCGAGCCATAGATCCGCTCAGATGCGTCACAGAAAATGTGCAGTTGTCGACTAGATTCTAGCAGTCTGGTATTGCTTGGTGTGTAACACCGTGGTAAAGATACTAAGGGTAGGTCTTCAAGTTCTTCTTCCCATTTAATCCATCTTCGTCTTATAGCTCCATCCTCTATCGTGGTGTCCCAGTCTCTACTGACTTTCCCCAAGTCTTGTACAATGACCTTCGCTCGAGCAATGTAGGGGCCAAGAAACCCAATAGGGTCGTACTGACTTGCTAAAATTCTGTAAATTGTTCGAAGGTTCAGGTGATCGTAGATAACATGGTTCTGGCCATAATGCAAAGTATCACTTTGACATCTCCATCGGAGGCCTAGCATAGGCTCGGGGTTATCATCTCCAGTGGAAATTGACAATTCGTAGTTCTGTGATATGGAATCTTTTGGGAGCTCTGAAAGTACACCAGGGACATTGCTTGCCCACTGTCTTATGTTAAAACCTCCATCAGCAAGCAAGCAAGGTTCGCATATTCATCACAAGTTCCTTGGCTTCTGTAACCGTAGGCAAACTGTCAAGACAATTGTCCACATAGAATGCGTGTTCCACTGAGTGAACCACATTTTCATACCCTTTGCGGTAATTGTTGACATGTTTTTGAAGTGCGAATGTCGCACAACATGGGCTGCAGGTTGTTCCAAATGGCAATACCTGCCATTCATATATACATGGTTCAATATTTCGTTGTAAGTCTCGCCATACGAACCGAAGAAGGGGGCGATCTTCGGGTAGCAGCCTGATCTGATGAAACATGGCTTTTATATCGCCGGAAACAGCAACTCTGTGCTGTCTGAATCTCAATATAACTCCCAAAAGTGAAGCACCAAGTGTTGGTCCGGGAAGTAGGTTAGCATTTAACACCTTTCCATTGTGTTCATATGAGCAATTGAATACTAGTCTATCTTTCCCATTGTGGGAGACTACATGATGTGGGAAGTACCATGATTCATTTGACTGAACAGCTTCCTCTCTAGATATTTCTTTAACACAACCATCATCCACCAGCTTCCTCACCAGTTGGTTGTGGGTTTCTGCCTTTTCTGGATTGGTCTGAAGTTGCCGTTCCGAACGTCTAAGAATGGGTAGGACCGCTTCAGGCCTAGCATGGAATGTTACGTCATTCTGTGTGTGAAGAAGCGGAGTGGCATAACGGTTTACCCCATTGATTTTAACTCGAACCGTCTTCTTTCCAAGAGTTCTACTGCTTGATTATCTTGACGAGACCTAACGGCATGTTTGGAATAAGGTAAAATGTCAATTTCCCACAGTCGTTTGACATTTTTCAACAAGTCCTGATTTACTTTAGTGTTGACAAAATATGTGGATTGAGGTTGCTGATATGTCAGTAGATGAGATGGACCTTGTATCGTCCACCCTAATGCTGTCCTGATTGCAGCTGGAGCTCCCCTAGGCCCTAGACGTACTGGTTCCAAGGGAAGAATGAGTCCTGCATTATCTGAACCAATCAAGATTAACGGCTTTGCCTGGTTAATATCTGTCAAAGGTATTTGTCTTAGATGAGCATATCTTTTCTGAAGAGACTGGATTGGATGGGTGTACTCTGAGAAGCTTAGCTGATGAGCACTGAACACCCCCTGTAGACTGAAGCGACATTGGTGATTATCTCGGGATGACACGTGCAGGTTCACGGAATAACCACTGCATTCGGTTCTACCCTGATTAACAGTCGTAAGTAAGATACTGTCTTTGACTCCAGTGATATGAAGCTTTTTAAGCGCTTGAGTCATAATGATTATCCGCATAGATCCATCGTCGAGGATTGCATATGTGTCAATGTAGGATTTAGGACCATGAAGGGTGACTGGTAAGATCTTCAGCATGACATTGTGAAGACGATGTTGCCTGTCTATGTACAACTGGACTGTAGATGGCGGCTTGTTCCCCCCATTGGTAGTCGCATCATGCAGCACTGTCAAATGCAAGTCATTGCACTGTCTACAGGGTCGCTTAAGGGTACAATTTTCCGGTAAATGTGTCCTGCCACAGCGCCAGCACCGCTTCTTTTCTTTAATCCAACGAACTACTTGTTCAACCTTCAGTTCTTTGAACTCTCTGCACCCTCCCAGATAGTGATTATTGGAGGTGCAGTAAGGGCAGAACATCTTTGAGAACGTACACTTTCTCTCAGTCGTCATGAAACTTGTTGTTCTCGATGGTTTCTTGGTTACAGGATAATGCTCTTTGTATAGTGTAGAGGCTTGGTTTGCTATTCGCTGGGCTCGTGTTCTGGTTTGTAACCAGTCTGAAAGATCCTTAAGGTTGTAAGTCTTGTCTGTATTGGTTTCTATAACCTTTCTGTTGATGCAATGCTCTACAAATCGATCACGGATAGGAGGTGCCAGCTTACTGATGAGCCGATCCACATAGGAACCACACTGGAGTTCATAACCACTATCGCCTTCTATCGACCGTAACATACCCACTAATGAATGCACTGACAGTGCGAAATTCCCAAAACTATCAGTATCATTAGATCGGATAGGAGGTGTTTGTAGTAGTTGTCCAATCTCGCTTTGGACAAGTTGTCGCGGCTGTCCATACTTTTCTTGCAAGGCTGAAAGTGCAGCTGAGTAGGGCTTGGTCTCATGGATAAATGCTTCAGCCAGTTTCCTAATATTGCCACCAAGGTGGCTCAGCAACACTTGATACTTGTATTGTTCGGTGAGATGAGGGTAAACCCCTAACAGACTGTCTAAGGCCATCTTCAGTAAGGCGAAGTCTTTCTCCTTTCCGCTACTAAAATGGGGAAGTGTAGGCTTTGGGATGCCATACAATGATGCAGGCGGATATGCACGTGATGGTTGTTGATAAGGTGAACTGAGCAATAATTCACCCGAAGTTAACGGTAAGGTTGAGGGAAATTGAGCTGCTCCTACGGTTTGAGCACTGGATGCTACAGGAAATTGAGCTGCTCCTATGGATTG
>NW_022758431.1:0-2928 GCF_011630105.1 Anneissia japonica
TGAAGACTGTAAGGAGTTTCGCTTGTGAGAGACAGGAAAATAAGCGATATGCAAATAAATTAAAAAACACTTACAACCTTAATTTAAGAGAGGCAGTTGTCTATGCAGGCTATAAGTTTATGAATGGGGTAAGAGAAAGAAACTAACACAGATTCTTTACCATTATTTTATTATTTATATTAGAGTATTATTGTTATAGGAGTCATGTTTTTTGCCCTACTTGATGTGTTATTGTACATCAAAATAGCATTGCAGTACCCATTGCTACTTTGGGATCAGATTGAACATTAGTCTCTAAGCACAAGCTCGGTAGTCTAGTGGTTATGGCACCATGCTAATTATCTACAGGTCGTGGGTTCAATCCCCACACTTATCACTTGTAAACTTTTTTTTTGCAAGTATTTGGGAGCTTACTGAGTATTCAGTATAATAACACATCAGATCAAAACATCACTCCTATGATATCTTCCTTACACAAACTCACATTGATATATTATTATTGCTACAAGTCAATTGTAACATTATCATTTTACCTTCCTATAATTTTCCTATCCCAGGATCCTAAGCAGTTACTAGTTTAGTAAAGGAGAACAGAGTGGTTTGCTGCTCAGTCAAACCTCTTCACACTATGACACCACAAAGAATATTTTGTTTCTAGGCCCAGCTACAGGCTGGATTTGGCCTGGGACTGTGAAGCAGCCTGGGGTTGTGAAAATTGAGAATGCGGAACTAAATCCCTATTCCAGTGATAATTCAACACGTTGACTGCCAGCCCTTTTTTTAAAGTTCCTTCAGTTTACATGTACAAACATACTTTTTTTAATATTTACCTAGTCATATATCATTTATTGACTATTCCAAGTGCAAGTTATCTTTTCCGCTTTTTGCATGGGTTGGTATATGTTCAAAGGGCACCCCCCCCCCCACTTGTGTGCCGCTCGAGTGTAGTACCGGCAACATAACACAACAAACATACATACTTCATTTGTACATTATCGTCTAGGTGTATCTTTCCCGAACTACCAGCCATTGAATCTGTGGTTCTGCAATGTATAACAAAGAAAATAAACGCTAGAATGTTATCCCGATTTTGACGAGTATACTTGTCCGTGGCGCCCTCAGCAGCACCCTGTGGGACGAGTATACTCGTCGCTGGTAGCCAACGTGTTAATGTTTATTTTTAGTATTTTAACCCACTTACCTGTAGTGGTACTAATTTGCCGCCATGGGGGTGGGGGGCATCTGCAACCCCAAGCCTATGAACTTGAGGTGCAAGTAATTTAAAGTAATTGCGGCAGCATTATCTCCTTCAAAAAAACTTTTTTTTATAATTTCACATTTTTTTTTACATTACCATTACTTATAATTATTTTCAATGCAGAGTTGTATTCAAGAGTGGGGGGCGGGGTGGGTAGATGGCTAATTTTCTCTAAATATTTGAGAATGTAAGTGGGCGAAGAAGAAAGTTTGATTCAAATTCAATGTAAAAATCCCTAACTGGATCCCCTCTAATTTGAAATCCTTGATTTGCCACTGCAATGCTATTGGTCTTATGAGTCCCTGTTAACATTCTGTTTATTTTTCAGATTTTTGATTTGTCTGTTACAGTTGTCACATTGTTTGTAGGTGGCCATCTTGTATTAGATGGATACCTGAAGGCTGGTCATCTCGTCTCATTTATCCTCTACCAGATAGAGTTGGAAATCGCATTGGAGGTCTGTATTTTCTTATGGTATGGTATGACAGTATACAGTTACACATTTTATACACTTTGAGAATGTGACTTAGCAGTCGGACATCAAAGACCATGGAGCAAGAAAATAGTAAAGACATAGGCACATCCATTTTTTTTTTTTACGCATAATAAACTTACTTATAAATATTGTGTATTTACAGGGTTTAACCTGGCCGAAAACATATTTAACAATTTGGCTATAAATTCGGTATAAAAATGAAATTTAAATAGTTAAAAACAAAAGAATATAAGCAATTAAATAGCTTTAATTCCATTAGCTTAATGGCTGATCTTGGATGAAAATATTTAGCAAAATTCAGTTTTAATTAGGATTTGGCTAATGACAGCTTAAACACTGGTATTATCAACATCAGTTTAAAACTTAAAATAATCCATGTTATTCAGTGGCAATAACTGATATGTCATGGTTATGCTAACAATATGATATAAATTTCGCTACTTTCTCTCAGGATATCTCAGATGTTTACACTGGCCTTATGCAGGCTGCAGGAGCGGCTGAGAAGGTGTTTGAGATGCTGGACAGAGAGCCTGACAGGGATATATACGAGAATTTCTTCACGTCAGACCAACTTCAAGGGCATCTGGAATTCCAAAACGTTTCATTTGCATATCCGTCAAGGAAGGATGCCAATATATTAGAGGTTGGTGTATTGATTGAAGTGGATTTTATCATTCTTGTTCTTTTCACATTCATGTGCTTTTCAACTTGTATTGTACTGTAATTCATATTTTTGTTATTGTCATTATCATAATCCATTATCATCATCATTACTCAACATCACAGGTCATTATCATTATCATCATCACCGTCTTCATAATAATGAGCATGAATGTAATCTTATAAAAATTAGCATTATTATCTAGTGGCGGATCCAGGAATTTGAAATAGAGGTGGCCCAGGGAAGTACTTGACAGATGGTGGGGAGGGGGGTGGGGGTGGGTATATACAACCTCAGCCCTGCCATTGTTGGGGCAGAGGTAAGAAAATTTATGATTATGTCACCTCTAGAAGGCCGGAAATGGTATTCTCAGACTTAAAATTAAAATGTAATTTTCTTTTTTCTCCAATTTTTTACAATTTTGAAAAATTTAGGGGGCCCCAGACCAGTAGGGCCCCACCCCTTGAATCTGCCACTGTTATCAACATGAATCACTAATTAATATCATTGTAA
>NW_022758432.1:0-701 GCF_011630105.1 Anneissia japonica
ATTTAACTTGAAGCCAAGTGTACCTATACTTGGCTGATTAAATTACAATCACTAAAAAAACATTTTTTATGCATATACACCTACAGTAATTAGGAGATGGTTAAAATTTCATTGGGATATCATAATTTAACTTTAAAGTCAAGTGCCTATTGGCTGATGAAATTACAATCACTAAAAACATTTTTTGTGTATATACAGCTAATTAGGACATTATTAAAAAAATCATTGTGATATTATTTTTTAACTTTAAAGCCAAGTGCCTTTACATAATTTGGCTGATTAAATTACAATCACTAAAAAACATTTTTTGTTATGTATATATAGCTAAAAAGGCATTCTTGCTGCACTATTAAATAATTAAATTGTATACACATAATTAATATTATTACATTGGGTTGTTTGTAGCATTAAGTACCTGTACTTGGCAGATTAAATTACAATCACTAAAAAACATTTTTTTATGTGTATACAGCTAATTAGAAGATTATTAAAATTTCATTAGGAACCATTATTTAACTTTAAAGCCAAATGCCAATATTTGGCCTATAAAATTAGGACATTATTAAAAATTCATTATGAGATTATTATTTAACTTGAAGCAAAGTGTACCTGTACTGGTGGAAAGGTAGAAAATAGGGTGGATATGCCTCCTTATATTAAAATATTCCAAAGCCTGTATCTCTTAAAAACTTGTTTTGTGT
>NW_022758433.1:0-839 GCF_011630105.1 Anneissia japonica
CTATAGAGCAGACAGGATATAATTAATGTATAAATGATAATCTAATACTGACAATCATTATTAAAAAAAAAGTGGCAAATGTATGCAGGATTTGAAAATCAAATAATAAATCTTGGCTAGTGCCCAAGAAGAACTTTTATCTAAAAATGTGTAATCCATCAACCACAAGTGGGACTTCATTGCAAATGTCATGATTGACGAAAATGTAAATGTTAAAGCAATGAAATTGGCATTTCAAAAAACAAAAGTAGTGGCAGGAAGTTTGATGAAATAACTGTATTTAAATAACATAATTATCTTTTAATGTAAGCTAACGTACCAATTACAGGATGGAACACTACGATATTTGTCATGTCTCCAGATAAGCCTAAGGGAGTGTGGTTGTTTTATGTTCAAACCCTGGCATTATTAAAGGATTTTATTTTAACAGAACACAGAACTGGAAGGCAAGCTTTTTAAACACTGAGCTACAGATTTAGACCTGTATCAATCAAAAGCCCAAAACCAGACTCTGGAAGAAAATTAAAACTTTTGATATGTATTCAGATGCTACTCACTGAAATAATACCATGGGCTTTTGCATGTGTTATGTGAAACCAAATATAATAAGGGTGGGCTTATACCCAAAAATTAATTGTATTGAAGTCCCATTCCTGGAGAAATTTCAGTTGTTAGGAAAAATCTGATTTTTATATGAGGCATGTCGTTGCGAAATGGTTAAGTTGTCGCTCTGGCTAGTATTGAGTAAATGAGCTATAAAATATGGGAGCTCATAAAATTGCCTAAAAATCCAAATTTGTTTTTCACTATAGATCAACAGTTTAATGTCTTATTAATCA
>NW_022758434.1:0-610 GCF_011630105.1 Anneissia japonica
CCCCCCCCAATAAAAAATACTTTTCTACGCCACTGCTAGGGGTAATGTTTTGATTAGTCAAACACTTTTGGTACTTGTGCATATAAGCTTGCAAATATGGATAATTTTTCATTCCTGATGATGACATAAATGTCGAAATGAATCCCGACACGATGGCGTGCATTTCGATACTTAGTGTAGGCTTATGTATTATACTATTTTTTATCTGAGATTAATCATTGGACCTTTAAGTGCTGCAAGAATCGTTATTTTTAACAAATAGGGCCTATATTATACTAGGCCCTATTTTCGTTGCACGGTCTTATTAACCTTTAAAAAATATTTCCCTCTGCGCCGATACACAATGAGAACGATATACTTGTATCGCTTGATGCACTACACTGTAGTTATAGTTCAAGTGAATTTCATTTTCAGAGAGGTTGTTACACAGAAAAATGTTAAAAAGTCTTGAGCATGTACAATCATGCTTTAATATAAATTTGTGCATGATAATGGCTCAGTTAATTTTATTTGCATTGATTCAAATACGTCCCGAGAGCTGAAAGCAAAGTCATATCGCGATAAATGTACAGATCAGCTGATGTAACAAACTTGAAAGTAGCGCATGCTC
>NW_022758435.1:0-534 GCF_011630105.1 Anneissia japonica
TGCACCAGTACAACCCCTACTTATCTTGAAATATGTACTGGGTTCTTTAAAGTGTACATGAGCCAATTGTGTACACTGGACCTATGATTTTATCTGAGAAGACTTGTTCCACCATCAGAACCATAGGCGAGCGTGCCACTTGAACCAGTGCCATGATGGAAGTGGATTGGCGCAGAGAGAACGGTTATGATTTCAAACCTTGAGGTCTGGGTTTCAATCCATCGCTGTGCACTTTGCTTGTGTCCTTGACAGGGCACTTTACCTGCCTTGTTTCTCTCAACCTAAGAGTGTAAATGGGTACCTGGTTGGTATTTTCAGATACCTGAGTATCTGATCTTTAAAATGAGGGGTCAATCATTCAAATTGGACATTTCAAGCCTAAGTTATTGGAAAGTGAAAGTACAGTACTCTTAGAGAGTCACGATAAACATTATTTTGAGTAATTGCCTTTCAAAGTTATTTGTGCATACATTGTTTAATAGAATGAACTACCAAAATAACTTTAGACAATTTGTTGACCACTTCCAGAACTAA
>NW_022758436.1:0-1035 GCF_011630105.1 Anneissia japonica
TGTGGGCTGGGATTTGCAACAAGGTTTTTGACTAGGCCTCTATACTATAGAAGGAGGCCTGGGGGTGGATTTATCAAACTTGCTAAGCAAGAAAATTTGCTTAAATTCGTCTTAAATCCATTTTTTTGCTTAAGTCAGATTTATCAATATTGCTTAGCTTAGAAATTGCTTAAAATTTGCTTAAAATCGTCTTAACTTTAAGATGAAAACATACCTGCCTTAAGACGAAAATTTTTGTCTTTTCTCAATCAAAGGCTGCCGCCTCAGATTTTTCAAGTGCGAGCGCACTAGGGCAAATATTTTATCTTTATTACGTGGACGCCGGCGCAGTCTGCTTCTGTTGCGCGATGGACGCTGACAGTGCAATAGTATATAAAGTTAGCCTAGGAGTTACACGAAACAAAAATGCATTTTTCGGGATATATGGAACCATTAAACTGTCGAAATATTTTTAGGCAACTATTTGAAAGTTTACCAAAAGTTGCTATAATAATTATTTGCCGAGTATTGCGTTCTATTCATTCAGAAGAACACAAAACGTCGTCAAACTTTTCGTAGCGTCACCGAGTGATAAACAGAAAATCACAGGCCGATACGAGGCCCGTCATACAGCAAAGAGCAATATATATTTAATGTGAGAAATTAATCTTGTGATTTACCTAATGTATAAAATGTATATTATTACTTTACACCATGCAAATATCATTGGTATCATAAGCATTTTTTTCGAATGTCGTCAGAGCTTTGAAATCCCAAGGTATAAACAAATAATTATTCGATAGTGAGTTCCTTCGAATACTTAAATATGGTTGAATCCTTGAAGCTAGCGGAAGAGGACGTCACTAGCCCCTGGGACTGAGGTGTTGGTTTTGAATTCTGCAGTAGGTCTGAAAGCTTCTATAATGCTCTACGAATTGGCTGTTTCAAAAAAATACATTGAGATTAATTTAAAGTTATTGTAAGAATACTCTATCATATGCACTTTTTATGTATTCACTGAAATGTCATACATTTTGATTCCATAGTGAGCATCAG
>NW_022758437.1:0-611 GCF_011630105.1 Anneissia japonica
AATCACTCACCATTCCAACCAGGAACTGGTTTTCCTGTACTGCCGTGAGGAGGTGAAAGGTTGTTGCCAAGGCCTACATGATGTGCTGTGATTGCCCAACTTGTCTCTACAAGATGCAAGATGAAATTCTTGACAATGTTCAGATGCAAATTTACATAAAAAATTACACTGTATGCAGTAATGGTGAAAAAATATTTCAAAAATATGATCAATGCAGTTCTGATAATAATATTATTAATAGAGGCATTCATATCAATTTATCTATTTGTTTTATCATTCATTATTATGCATATTTATCATTTTATTATTTATTATGAGAGGCGGATCCAGGTCTGTCTCTTATACACATCTAGATGTGTATAAGAGACAGGACACAGCCAATGGCAGTTCTTCCCTGGAGCCGTATTAAAATAAAATTTCAAACATTAATTAGCTCTCCCAACTTCTAAGGAGTCTTTTAATGACCTTTAATTTCTTCAAACTCAAGGGTTCCCTCTTGAAAAAGTTCAGGTAATTTTATCTCAATCTTTAGGCCTATACACAGAGAAAAAAAAATCAAAGACATAGGAAATATCTTATTATATTCCAACAATATTGAGTTGTTAGATGTG
>NW_022758438.1:0-689 GCF_011630105.1 Anneissia japonica
AAAATGATTTTTTGTTCTAGAGTGGATTTTTGATATGCCATTAATAATAGAATCAACCTTAAGATCATTTTTTGGCTATTTTTTTTATGAAGTTATAGGCGATTATATACGATTTTATGTAAAATGAAACAAAAGGTCGTGTAAATAGCGCCGCGTAAGGTATCTACCGCGTAGGGTATCCGCCGCGTACGATCTTTGCGTGCATGCTGTAATAATCACAATTCACAGCCATGGTTACATCATACACGTAAAGATCATGTGAGAATCGAACCCACAACCTCCATGTGTTGCTATTCATTATCCACCATCAACTAAACTCCTTAAAAAAAAAAATTAAAAAAAAATTAAAAAAAAAAACTAGCTCGTGTGGGAATCGAACCCACGACCATCAAAAAATAAATAAATAAAAAAATATTTAAAAAAACTTGCCCCGTGTGGGAATCGAACCCACGATCGCCGAGTTTACTACTCCTGATCCAGCCTGACTAAACGGAGGGAGGTAAACCGCGGCCCCTAAACCATAAATGCGATAAACCTAGCACCAAACCAAGTACCAGTTAGTCAACTCTGATCCTACTAGAAAAAATTCTTTGTATATATACAATACCGGTTAACAATACGCACGGTAATAGTGTCAAAAATGGGTCGTGGGCCAAGAGGGTTAATTTCTATGTCTAAAAATGTAGAAT
>NW_022758439.1:0-1088 GCF_011630105.1 Anneissia japonica
ATTCACTGGATATGTTACAGTTTTTCTAGTATAAAATAAATTTCTACCTTAAAAAAAAAAAAAAAAAATTGGCTTTTTATATATATTTTTTTTGTTCTCTCCATGAAATAATTCACCATATTGTAATTTTAAAATGGTACTGGTATATCCATGAGGAAGAATACAAGAGTTCTGAAAAAGCATTTCCTTCATGAATAATGCCAGTTCTGCTTCTTTTTAAGTGGAACAAAGCTTTAATAGTAGATGGGAAAAGTGTAATCCCCTAGCATTATATTCTCAATAACTATAGGCCACTTACATTCCTTTTTATGGAATTATTTGTCTCAATCATTATTGACATGTTACATAATTGATTTGGATATTTAATTATTACCTCATTTTCTAGTTTAAGAAAAGGAAATTTCTCCAACATGTCTTTCACAGAGTGCTCGGCAATATATTTTAAACGATATTCCTTTGTACGCTCTAGTTTATCAACAATAATGTTCTGGTCTGGGTTACACTTCTTTGAAAGGTCCATTAAATCTGTTACATGCTTGATGCAGGCTTGGTTTTCTCCTGACATATTATCCTAAGATGCCAAATAGGGAAAATATCATCTCAAAAATTCAAAGATGCACTGTCACTTCGACAATCGGAAAAACATTTACCATGACACACACATACTAAAACTCAATATTCAAACATTTACAGCCATTTGAGTATGAGAATTCTTACATTTGCTTTTAGCAATTTTATTGTTTATTGTATTTAATATTGTTATATTATAATTATATAACTATTGTGGTTTACGATATGTTTCATCTTTAAGGTGAAATACATTATGTGTACATAGTACAGTAATTTTTTAATTCGATTTTTTATGATTTTACAATTTTCTAAGGGACAGTGCCACTTTAAAGGTGCAGTTCAGTCTGTGCCGTATTTGTGCCAGTATATGATTTTTACCTGAAAATAAGGTGATTGGGATGAAGTATATAGGCCTTATACCATATTTTACATTATCAATGTAATCTTATACCATAAATCTACTTTTTGTACCAATTGTATGTGCTTTCCCAAAAAGCTATAAGCTGATTGGGCTGAAT
>NW_022758440.1:0-1949 GCF_011630105.1 Anneissia japonica
TATCAAATAAGTAATAAAAATTCGTCATAATTCATCAAATATCTGTGGCTTCCCCCACCTGGGGCCCTAGCGGCCCCCTGGCCCCCAGCCAAGTGAGACTCGATTTGCTCCACTAGCCCCTCCGTCGGGCAGTTCCTGGCACCACCCCTGGTGTGTCTGCTGTTGAAAACAAACTTCCTAGAATAATTTTGTGACTGGCTATGATGACTGAGATAAACCATGTTGAATTAATAATAATATTTTGTTTGGGAAGGAAAAAATGAGAGTCAATTTCCCCAAAATACTCCATCAGCACATAGTTTAATGTGCGCTATGAACAGTATGTATATGGAATTTACTAACCACACAATCCACTATGCATTTGGTGGATGCTTCGTTTAGTGGCACCATTTACTCTAGGTAGACGGCGGCCGGTTTCATTACCGGTTGGTACATTTCTTACAAACATTCAGCCAAAGGCCAGTGAAAGTTGAGACGGCAGCCGGGTTTTATCGATGTTTGCCATCCTTGTGCCATCGTAAAGTCATGGTTTGCTGGAGTTGCGTTCAATTTAAATCTCCGAACTTCTGAAGCTGAGAATATATTCTATGAATGTAGGCTTGTATCGCAGGCTACAATTTAATTTGGGTGACCAAATAATGAATTAGGTGCTAAATTTTGATTTAATGCTGGCTAAGTTAAAAACAGACATTCCGTCCGAATGGGACTCATTCAAAAATCCAAGGGGGTTCGCTAGAAAACAGGGGGGTTCGCTAGAAAAGGGGGTCGTTATTATTATTATTATTATTATTATTGTTATTGTTATTGTTATTGTTATTGTTATTGTTATTGTTATTATTGTTATTATTATTGTTATTATTATTGTTATTATTATTGTTATTGTTATTATTATCATCATCATCATTATTATTGGCTTTTCCCAGCAGTACTGGGAAAAGCCATTGTTTTTGTTGTTCTGATTTTTTTTTTTTTTTGGCCATAATCAAGGATGTGCCTCATGATATTTAGTATCAATCTATGGTGGGGTGTGAGGACCAATTAAAGTGATTTAAGGTCAAACAGTCTACACCGGATATTTAAAAAAACCGGTCAGTTGATTTGAATGAAACTTACGGAAAAGTTTGATAAAGTTACAAGGAAGACATTTTTATGTGTCAGTGACGATCCAGTGAAAGGAGTAAATTTGAGGGTCTTTTCAATTTTTGAGGACCCAGAACTAAACATCTCTTTAAAAAATCAATGGGTCTAAATGAAACATTCATTAATATTTTGTAAAGGCCTTGTAAAAAAAATGATTACATTTTTTGGACGATCCGCAGTATGGTGTGGATCTGAGGACTTTTTTTCTTTTAAACCAAACACATTTTCATATTGCCCATTGCTTAATTGATATTTTATATATGCTATTCTTCATATTCTACAACCATTTTAAAACCTTTAATATTTTAGTCAAAATGTTTTTATTTATTATAGGCCGCCTATTATTATTATTGGCTTCTCCTGCGTTATCAGAAAAAACAATTTGATTTTTGTTTTCTTCTTTTATCATAGTTTCTTCTTCTATCCCGTTTTTCTATGTTTTTTGCATAGGCCTGGGGTTTTTTCTGTGATTTGATGTTTTCAAACGTTGTCCAAGCAAAGACCATATACCAAAGATCTGCATATAAAGTATGTCGTTATTCTACATATTTTGTTTATTTAATAAATAAAACCTTGTAAAATTACGCAAGGTTGAAAAACTCAAAATGCAGGCCTCGGCAGGGTCGTGTTGCGCAGCCACGTAGTTAAAACTCTACACATCATCCTAACCAAAACCATTGCAGCGAATTCGATGCGTAGCGAGACAAATTTTTAACTTCAATTTATATATATATATATATATATGTAAATCATCAAAGAAAGGTAAATACAGTGTTCGAATAAAGGACTTAATAAATACACCGTGTAGC
>NW_022758441.1:0-691 GCF_011630105.1 Anneissia japonica
ATACGTATATGTATATATATATATATATCACATATATGTATGTGTATATATATATACACATTATAACATATACATACTTTTATAAATACATATATATACTTATATATGTATATATATAAGTATGTATATATGTTAAAATGTATATATGTATGTGTATATATATACAGTATTATATATATATTATATATATATACATACATATCATATGCATTATAACATATATACATATGTATATATACACACATACATATACACATACTTATATATATATATATACACATAATATATAGACATATACGTATATATATATATACATAATATACATACTTATATATATACATACTTATATATCTACATATATACACATATATATATATACATACTTATATATATATATACATACTTATATATATACATACTTATATATATATACATACTTATATATATATATACATATATATATACATACACATATATATATACATACATATATACATACTTATATATATACATATATACACATACTTACATATATACTTATATAGGCCTATATATATATATACATACATATATGCTTTATAAATATACATACTTATATATATATATATGCATATACATACTTATATATACGTATATATATTTATATATATACATACTTATATATATACATATATACACATACATATATATA
>NW_022758442.1:0-1743 GCF_011630105.1 Anneissia japonica
ATTTGGATACAATATCTGGCTTATATTCCCATTAAATTCTGTGAAAGCCTGTATTCGCTAAAAATGAATAAAACATCCTAAAATAAATTTAATATAAAAGTACTTATCTATTGATAGATCAAAAAGTCAAAACCGTAAAGGACAGTAATCTCTAAACTTCCAATGAATACATTAAAATTCAAAAATGGAAGAATGCAGCATTCCCCGAGGTACTGGCATCAATATAAAAGGATAGTGTAAAGGGTTTACTTAAATTCCCATAGGTGTCTTTTTTGCACTTATGGAAATGTTACGATCGTTAGAATTAACAGTCAGATTTTTACCATAAAACTCGTGTCACACAGATGGGAAGGCTTTGAACTTTACCATTTAATGAGAAAAAGAAATTATATAAAATGGTTAAAAAAAAAATGATAATAATCAATCGTTATAATAATAATAATAATAATAATAATAATAATAACAATAATAATAATAGTAATAATAATAATATTAATAATAATAACAATAATAATAATAGTAATAATAATATTAATAATAATAATAATAATAATAATAATAATAATAATAATAATAATAATAATACCATAGGAGCGATGTTTTTCCTAGCTGACGTGTTATTGCACAGAATACTCAGTACGTTCCAAAATGCGTGCGAAACAAAGTATTGAAAGTGATTCGGGTGGGAATCGAACCTATGACCTCCAGATAACTAGCCTGGGGTCATAAAGACTAGGCTACCGAGCTTGCGCTTCAACTTGGTAAATATAATAAATTTTGTAATAAGATAATATAAATAAAAATGAAGCGTACGTTATTGTAAAGACTGACGTATTCGACTGGTTGGAATATCGGAGTGTAAATAATAATGTAATTAAAATGATCTTTATAATGCAAGAAAGAAAATATATACCAAGCGTCTTAATGATGACTTTTTTCATAATGTTTTTATTACATTTGAACATTAGCAACATTGATAAAATACTTTGTGAAATATCTAGATTAAATTATTTCCCCAACTGAGGGCGTATTTAGAATAATTCACATAAAACGTTGTTTCTCCTCTGTACTTTCTAACAACAGGAGGATGCATTGTTTCTTTGGGCAATCTGCCTTTCCAGATGATGTCGTTATGCTGGTAAAACTAAATCTAATCTACGCATGCTAAAATAGAACAATACAAACATTATATTATATTGTAATTGATAAAAAAAAATATCGAGATGGCAGCAACAAAAGACGAAGGAGAGAGAACTGGAGACTAATGTATTGTAATTGGCCAAATAAAATATAAGCCGCTGAATTGATGAGCACGAGACAGTGCCGTAGTTAGATGCGAAAGAGCCCCAATGCAAGATTAATTGTCGGGCCCTTTGATGTGATAGGAGAATTCCTAAAGTTCTCAGGAAATGTATCGTAAGTGCTTCTTTTACCCCCTTCTTTTACCCCTAACTACTAAAGGCCTAGGCTAGTAATAAATACTAATAATTAGTATATCCGTATAATCGAATATCATTGACGGGCCCGCTGGTGGTTTTTTTTTCTTTAAAACATATTGAGTTTAAAATTATTTTAAATTAGGCCTATTATTTTTAAGTCTAAATGGGCCCATAATAGCCCTGGCCCAAGTGCTTTGAATGGCCGTAGCTACGCCACTGGCACGAGAAAATATTACAGTCTTAGTATTTATACAGGCCTGTGTATAAGTGGCTTGGGGTGATGATTTATGGGGACTGTATGGTG
>NW_022758443.1:0-1095 GCF_011630105.1 Anneissia japonica
TTATATATAATTATCATTTTATAATAATTTAATATTAAATAATATATTTATATTTTTATGTAAATATTCATATCATAAGAAATACAATTGTAAAATGTACCTTTTTTGTTAATTACAAAATTAGATCTGACTCCAATAGTGTAGACTGGGAAATCTGGTAGCGTGTAATGTCTCCTTCCCAGGAGTGGCTTGCTACTGTACTGAGCAGGCGAAGGCCACTACAATAAAAAAAAAATTTTTAACTATTTATTTGTATTTTTCTACAATTCAATGTAAAATATGAATAACATGATAAAACTGAAAACGAATTACAAACATGATACTTTTAAATGTACTAGTATACAATAGAATATCACGGTTGAGCAACCGTCATTCCACTGATGTTCCTGATGTACAGTATATCTCCATTCAATATTAAATTACAAATTTACTTGTTAAAATGCCTCAGTGTTTTGAATGTTTATCTACTAATTTTAACAAAATAATAGGCTAAATTCTGGTGAATTTACATGCTCAATCGTAAGATTTCTTGCATGAAACTGTGTTACCATCCAGCCAGTTGGAATGCATTAATATTATACTATTCACCAAGTTAGTCTACTATAATGTCAAAAACATTTCTGGGCTTTCTGGGCCCAAAGAAGGCCCTCAGTGGTTCCTTTTCCCCCAGCCTCGGCTTCTCACTCCGCTCACAAAGTGCTTACCAGCCTAAGCAATGTGATTACCGGGTTCACACTGTGCCGTCACCTATGATTAAAGGGAACATTGATACACGATACTTTTGTCTTTGTAGATAGTATATACTAAATAAATGAAAAATGATCATGACATTATTTGCATGAATAGTTACATCAAAGATGAAATCAAAATAAAAATATTGACGTATCCTTTTCTCAAAGTTGACTTTGGTTGTACTATTGAACCAAGTTTTAGCATGAGCAGTTCTAGCCCCTCCACCTGAAACATACAAATCAAGCGTTTCTCCTAAATGATTTTATAACATATTGCTCTCTCTCGTTATATATGTACGTATTTATGTATGAATGTGTACATGTGGTAGTGCTCAAAATATTTGATGAAATAAATATTATGTCT
>NW_022758444.1:0-740 GCF_011630105.1 Anneissia japonica
GGTCAATGATGTCTTCCATCTTTAAAATTCTATCTACATATAAATTTTGAATGAACGATATCTTTCATGACCATCCAAGACCTTCAAATAAAGTAGCGCAGGGGTATTACGGGAGGTAGCCGATCATTTCGGTCGCGCTTCGTTTCGGTCGCGCTTTGTTTCGGTCGCGCTTCGTTTCGGTCGCGGTATATTTCGAACAAATATATGGAGCGCCGAAGGAGTTGCTAAAACGAAAAAATTTAATATGCCTAGGCCCTATATATTTTAGTTCGTGAATCGGTTTATCATAGGCCTAAATATTATTGTTTTGCTATCTTTCCACTAACAAAATATCTTTCTGCTATATTCTCTTTCTTCCATTTACGGTGATATATTCATGATTGCAACATGATCTTGTAATTGAAACAATGGAATTTAGTATGTGCTTCATTCTTTTTGTTGCGTTTTCATATACTATACTTTAATAAATGGTCAATAAAATGTATCTTTAATTGAATTGAATATTGTTACCATCTGAAATCTATTTCATAATTTAGTTAAAACAATAATCATTCAATATTTAAACTGATCATTTTATACAATATATATATTTATTTTTCTTGCAGCTTCCAGAGGATAAAACATACCAAGAGAATTGAAGGAAACACGAAGAAATAAACGAATAATACGCACATTATCATTCACTTGAAATCTTTAATACCCCTGCGCAGTTCATAAATATGAACATATATTTATATATG
>NW_022758445.1:0-718 GCF_011630105.1 Anneissia japonica
AAGGCAGGACGCAGAAATCGGCGTGAAATCGCAAAACAGACATTTCGTGGCGGACTTCGTGGGAGTCGAACCCAGAGATCTTCCGACGCCCATAGTGACATGCAATAACCAAGAGAACGGACAGATCAGGTTGCGCTGGCTCATGTCGACGGCGTGCGTCTACCGCGCCGACGGCGAACCGGCACCCTGCGGCGTCCGCCTTCGAAAAGAGGACGGCTCCGTCGTCACCGTCGCGCTGATGCCTTTCTCGGTGGTGATTTCTCGGTGGTGAAGCTTTGCGACAAGTTCGACGTCGAGGAGGAGGAAGACGACGCGACGACGGAGGAAATGAGACGAGCGCTTTCGGCCATGCCCTTCTGCTCGGAAGACGGACGGTGCGCATTCACACCGAAGAACGACAGGAAGAGAGCTTTCACCTGCGAGTCCGACGTCCTGACCCAATTCCCGGCCGTCGGCCAACTCCGAGGAGCCCTCGCCGAACCGACGCACGACGAAAAACCGAGGACCTAGGCCGTCGCGAGCATCAAACCGACAGACGAGAGCCTCGCCAAGAAATTCGGCCAGTGCCTATTTGGCCGATTCTTGGCGAGGGCCGTCGCATCGTCCCCTGGAGACGGCAAGTGGAGACGCGTCCTGAAGGTGATGGACGTTTTGGCTGCCGTCGCGTCGACGCGAACAAAGATCGGCGAAGCTTCGAGGAGGGAAAAGAATTTGGTGA
>NW_022758446.1:0-1549 GCF_011630105.1 Anneissia japonica
GGGTGGTGGACGAATTGCAAAATAAGGAAAGTCTTGAGCCGTAGGCCCAAGCCTTGGCTGGGGAATGGGGGAACGCCTAGGCCCCCGGTGGGGTCCAGGGGGAGAAGCCCCTTGGAAGCTCTGGCGTCTATTGCATTTTATAAGTCGTATCTAATTAATTTTAAACAATTCAAATTTGTTTCCACACTAAATTTTCAAAATACAGTGGCTGATCCTGAAATTCGAAATTTTAGGGGGTGGGGGGGAGCAGGGAGGGACTTTTACAGATGGAGGTTAGACCACCTTAGCCCCACCATGATTGGGGCTGAGGTAAGAAAATTTATGATTATGGCACCTCTAGTCCAGTGGCCGGAAAATGGCACTCTCGACTTAAATTTGAATATAATTTTCTTTTTTCTCTACTTTCAAATTTTTAAAACATAGGGAGAGTGGGCCAGCTGGGATCCCTTGGATCTGGCACTGAAATACTCATCATAAATTTGTTTTCAATTTATCCCGGTAATCATAGTCATGCCCGCTTACATATTTCCTGCAAACTATAAACATTCATAAAAATAATTATAATTATCTACTTATTATCTACTGATAAGCTTGTGACGTATTTGAACTAATTCTATGACGACATACGCAGGAAGTTATCGAAGGTATTAGTGTCAATTCACAGGAAATGTATATAGGACTCTTGATCATGGACCCACAGTCTGTGGACTACGTCAAAGAACTTTAAATAGCAGAAGAATGAGCTGCTCCGCGTATTTGTATTAAAATCGATGGAACATCCACCCTCCCGCAAATGGGGTAAATTTGACCATTTTACTAAGTGGAGAAAATACAGGAAACAAACGAACCAGAGCGGCGCCTTTATTATTGCTATATAGCGCCACCGTGCGGACGGGGTAAAATTGCTCTCCGTGTACCCATAATGCCTTTCGAACGGATGTTCCACTATATTGGGAAGCTGCTCTATCTTCTGCTATTTATTATCTTTGACTACGTTGCGATACGCACCCTGTTTGCTTCGTTTGGCAATCCACAGTCTACACCCCACCACCTCTCTTTTGCCCCATTTCGCCGTCGTCTTCGTCGTCACAAAATCAGTAGCAGTAGCTGGTGGGCGACAATCCCCTACTCTTTTCGAGAGTGTGCTGCGTTCACATCCATGGGCCATAAATGCACGCGAGACCAACGGCTTAAACGTCTCATCCGAAAGACGGTGCGCTATTGTAACTTGTATTTCAGCCCTAGCGGAAGCAATGGGAATTGAACCGGGGACCTAGAGATCTCCATGGTTCACTCCCACATATTGGCTACCACCAGATTAGCCGACCGGTTACGAAATGTACAAACAATTGCGTTTTTACTCAGAGCACAAGTGAAGAGACAAAATTCATGACAGTCATTCGTTTTTGTTGTTTTGTTGTTATTCTTTCCACTCGCTTTAAAATGTGGGGTTTTAACTATAAAAGATTGGTGAAAAGTGGGGGGGGGTAACAATTCATATGATGTCCCCAACTTTGAAAAGTGGGGGGACGTGTCCCCCTGTCCCCAC
>NW_022758447.1:0-704 GCF_011630105.1 Anneissia japonica
AAGAACCGTACGTAATGATGAAAGAGCCGAAAGCTAAAACTAAAAAGCACCAAATGATAAAAGATGCGTAAGTGCGGCAAAAGCACCGAACGTAATGATAAAAGCACCGAACGTAATGTTTCAAAGCACCGAATGTAATGTTAATAAAAGCACCGAACGTAATGTAAAAAGCACCGAACGTAATGTAAAAGCACCGAACGTAATGTTAAAAGGGCCGAATAACAAATGCGCCGAACGGAAAAGAGCCACCAAAGGCAGTAACGGCGTTCCATATCGGACTCACTCGAGTCAATCCGAGATGGCCCGAGTGAAGTTTCATGCAAATGTTTCGTACGGAAAAAAAAATCGCCTACGGCTCTGCGTGAAGCCTGTCGACAATCTGGCAACCCTGGTTGGTGTTGTAATTTCGTATACGTTGACTCAACACAGACACTGGACTCACGTACGTCTAGTCTCTACGACACCTGTTTAATGAGTGTCTCAGCATATCTACATACTGTCGTACAATGATAATATAGAGGGCTCACTACATCCCCCGTTCTTTAAGTCAGATTATTACTGTCGTGAAATTATATTTTCTATTGAACATTAATGCATTAAGTATCTCCGTAGACCACTAACTTTATAATAACTATTCTTACAAACTCTACTAATACTACTAACTCTAACAAATGGATCAACCATATTGTTGTCAACATTATTCA
>NW_022758448.1:0-3386 GCF_011630105.1 Anneissia japonica
AAAGAGAAAATTCAGTAGACCTATCATAGGCTCTACTGTACATAAACGTTTATAAAGAAAAGCTTGTATCTTCATTGTGTTTATTCATTTTGGACATTGTAATGTATACATTATATTTAAAACCCTGTTTCTCAAAGTGTTTCATTACACAAAGCTAATAATATTACGTTATAAGAACGTTGTATTAACGTTACAGTTTGGTAAAATCATTATTTTGAAGAACTATAAGTACATACTCTGTCTCTTATACACATCTAGATGTGTATAAGAGACAGCCACTATTGTGTGAACGTTATTTTGTGACATACCAAACCAGAGCATTCACGAATGTTTTGTGTTTGCTGGGGGCCGGGCAATATGTACTCTCGGTGCACCGAGATAGAATAATCCTAAATACAGTTAAGTGTCATGCAAGACTCATTATATATATATAAAAAAATGTCACTCATTACTATCGTGATTCATGTCTAGTGCCCTTAGATGCCACTAACATAAATGTGGCAAAGACAAGACAAAACAGTCACGCGTCGTAAAAATCAATCCAGGGTTAAACAGTAAAATGAGAGCTATAAAATGGTAAAAAAATAATTTAAATCTAACATTTCATTATGAAGTTACAAGAGTTTAAACATACAGCTGTTTAAGGAACAATATTTGAGAAATCAGCCTTCAATGTTTACGATTTCGTATGTTTTGTAGACAGAAATCATCACCCAATCGTTAAAAATTGTTGTTCTAACATTGGAAATATGGAACAATAAGAGCATAGCATGATGTATAGATATATAAAGTTTAGTTTAGTGGAATAAAGTAGATTTGCAAAATGTTGACATTTTGTTTTGGTCATTATCTCTGAAACAGGATTTGCGACGAGTGACTGGTTTGGCTTGTCTTGTGTGCCACAAATAAGATTAAGCTTTAAGATTAATGTAATTACCTAATAGTTTCGTTAGATTTTAAGAAGACTACTGTATTTAAAATTTCCCAAAAGATTGGCCTTCCAGTGACTATTGCTATGCAATTTTCTGGAAAATGTCACGGGGTGCACTTTCCCTGTAATGCTTGAGCCTGCCCATATGTTATTGAATGGCTCTCAAGATTAATAATGTGCAAGTGGGCCTATAGCATGCATTTTTGTTACACAACTTTTTTTTCCTGTTAAAAGAATCATGTTTGAGATATTAAAACCTGCTAATTGATTACATTCATTGGCGGCCAGGCAAACATTTTCTTGGTTGTTTACTTTTTTAAATCTTTCTTTTAGATAACATATGAATATGAAATAATTGTTAAGGTTTGGGTAGGGTCAAATGAGCCTCACTATTAATATCAGTGTGCATATTATTTAAATTTTGAAATAAAACTCTAGATGTAATATGCACTACTTAAATAATTTCTCTGGTATTAAAGTTTCCTTCAATCTCTATGTTTTTGAAATAACTTCTAATTAGCTTGATAATCATGCACTGTATTTACATTACAGTACCACCAGTCTGTCGCACTTTGTAATAATCGGAGTACTTTGTAATATCTGTCACACTTTGAAATTATTGTTGTCGCACTTTGAAATAATTAAGCTGTCGCACTTTGTAATAAAGTCTGTCGCACTTTGTAATAACTTGTTTGATTCAACTATGTTATAACTTTTAATGGATATAAAAACATATTGTAAAATGGTGCATATTATGGATGACTAATACTACAAGGTGACTTACTGCGTTACGTCGTACGTAATGCTAAATCAAAAAAAAATGTGAGATTTTCTTTTCTTGTGCGCGTGCATGATACTGCAAGGTCAATGTCATAAACAAGTTTTACTTTTACTGCGTTTCGTTTCGGACCCCCGGATGGGCAGAGCCCTAGATAGAGAGAGTTTGGCCAACTCGGTTTCAATCACGTGACTTACACAGGCCATGTTGTCACCAAAACAAAACAACGCGATAGGGTAGGAAGTTTGCAGTTATTATAGATGATTAATGCTATATAATGTGAAATACCGTTATGTTGGGTTTGAGGTTGCTGCAATCGATCCAACAAAGAAACAAAAATGTATTAATTTCCTTAAATTCCAAAAAGGAGGAGGATTTGGGATTTTATTTTAACTTTGCACGGCGATCGAAAAATCTCGCTATGGGCCACGTAGTAAATTATAAGGCATGTACCGCCCGCCCGCCCCACTTCGCAGTAAATAATTATATCCACCTACTACTACTAGGCCTAGACAAAGCCTAAATGTCGGTACTTCTTCGGCCGAACACTTTAAGGTAGTACTTAAATCAGCTTAATTACGATGATAATAAAAAAAAAGGAAGAATTTTCAAGCAGCAATGATTTATAAAAAGATGCAATGTTGCACTTTGCTGTTAAATTATAACTATATTTCCAGAAAGCTACATGAAGTATCAGTCAAAGGTAGCTTAAATTATAATTAAAAATAAAAATTGAATCCTCCAATAAAAGCGAAAACTTGTCCAAGGAGTCCTGTGCTATGCGAACATGCCCAATTGTGCTTTACAAATCAATTATTGTGCAACTAAAGATTTTAAAGATAAAAATATATTTTAAAGATATAGGCCTAATTGTATTATAATATATTGATTGTTTTAATACATATTTTAAATCAAAACGTTTAAATGCTTTACAAATTACAAATCAAAATTTCAATGAATAGTAAATAATGAATAAATAATAATAATAATAATAATAATAATTAATAGTAATACAGTAATAATGATAATATTATAACTCACTAATATTATAAACAGAAGTGTGGAGAATGCTGCTATTTTACTTACAAGGCCTAGCATCTTGATTATGAATGATTAGGCATATGTTGTACAAAAATTTCTCTCAATGCAATAATTCTTCAACTTTGATTTATTGTTTAGATTAAAATTTACAAATAAATAAATAGGCCTCGGCTATTTGTTGGTTTGAAGATGACCAGCATATTTTATTTCATAAATTAAAGTTTACGAAGTCATAGGCCTAGAGGCCTAGATACAATTAGAAAACTTTCATGTTATTAATATTTTTATCATTCATTTACAGGCGAAATTAACATATTATCGCCGACGATTCACAAACCTACTCTGTCTGCTCAACCAACCTTTATCCTCTGCAGTGTTGACTCTTAGGAGCCTCATGCTATATAGAGTAGGCTGCTAGCAACTAGGTATAGGCCTAGATGATAGACTTTCAAAACAAAAAGATAATCGTAACGAAAAAAAAATAAAGAATCGTCCTCACTATCTTCTTGAAATAATACAGCACGTCACTGATTAATTAATTCCAAAGTTAAATATGATTATACAGTATATGATATTTACAATGATATGTTAAAATCCCTAATTGAATTGTCCTCATGAACAGAATAATGAAAGAAA
>NW_022758448.1:3399-8789 GCF_011630105.1 Anneissia japonica
CAATGAAAGCGAAGAAGCAAGCAAAGTGGATGCGAGACGAGGTGCCGTTAGGGAAGAGCCAGTGTGCCGTTCTTCCGCACGTTGAGGGCCAGCCGACCGACCCCACGGAAACATAATTCACAGGATCACCGTCCCGACCCATTCCCTGACAACATCTGGAAACGACCAATATGCAAGTTTTACATTTATAATTTTAAAACTCGGTGGCTTACTGCGTTGTATTTAGTCCCAAATATTGTGATTTTTTTTTTCATTGCGCTTGTTGGGAGAAAAAAATTGTATGTGTATTTTCTACATATTGATAGACCCTAAGTCGATTTTAAAAAGCCTATAAACCCCCTAAATGTGAAGCCTCATTGAAAAAACTTTTGAGGGATTTTGAGAGAGGCCCAGCCATACCCACTTTATTGTCGGGGAAATAGCTTCCCCTCACTCCGTCGGGGAATTCGGACCCCCAGATGGGCAAAACGTGGCGCCACTACTGGTAGTATTGTGCACGCGCGAATCAGGAAACAGTCTGACAACATACGCTGCTTATTATAACGCAGTTAACTACACACATTTAAGCGCATGCACGAATGCTCATTTCCCCTCGTCGCTTGGATTCGATCCAGTACACAATTTGGCCAAATCTATGCAGAGATCGTAGGACCGGACAGTCATGATTGATCTAGCGTCGCGTCGTCACGCAAATCGAAAGCTTATACTTTCACAACATACGTCCCTTTGGGACTACATACAATGCAGTAAGCCACCTAGTTTAAATATTATAAACCTAATTATCAGTAAAACTTGTACGTGACCTTGACATTGTATAATGCACTCGTGCAACAGAAACAATCTCACAAAATACACTGATTTGGGAATACAATTATAATTTCATTGGTAGGCCTATTTTTAAAACTTGGAAAATACCTTGACCTTGTGCACGTACGCAACAAGAGTATATCTTACAACCAGGGTTGCCATTTGGCCTTTTTGACGGCCAGATTCCTCAACTCTGGCCGTATAAAAATTTGTCTGGCCGTAGCATTTGGAAAGTCACGGCCAAACTATATTTGGCCGAATTTTCGAAAAGTTTACGTTTTTTTCAATATAGGTCTAATATAACGTAGACTTTTTTTGGATATTTTGTTTTTGTTAGCTTAAATTCTATATTTGATTCTAATCGTGTACCTTTGTTTGTACTTGCACTAAACACTTAATCTATTCCACGATTCAGCCGATTTGACGTAAGAGAGTTTATTTAAAAGATAACAGTTACATTTAATAATTTAAATGGTTCGGATGAAATATATTGATAAGGTTTATCCTCGTTTTAAAGCTTTATGAAGACAGTTCATTGTTTGTACCATATTGTGTGTCTTTGTATATGCTCCATCTTACTATTGGAGGTTCTATCTCTTTTGAATTTCTTTTCAATATAAATTCAATACAGTACTTTAATTAATTTATTATTGCCCACTTGAATTGTATAGCCCTATGTGTCGCAGTGTTCTTTATGTAGAGCGCCATATATAAATGCTCGATGTGATCATTCGGGTCCGATGGCACCTCCAATTTCAAGCAAGCTTTGCAGAGACTTCTTCGAAGACACTCCTTAGTTAGGTTGCATATGAAAATGAAGAAGATAATTCTGATACTATAGCAACATTTGCTTAAAGTACTGCGACAATAATATTCAGAGGCGAATTTCGAAAGTTTAGATAAAAAGTGTTTAACATTTTCATAGGTTAATTGTTTTAACGCCAGTGTTACCTAACTATATAACTTAATTCATTCTAATTAAAGAGAGCCATGGATTTGCCAATAACATGCCCTTAAAATTGTTGCTATAGATCGACTACAATGTACATTAATATTTAATGCATTTAAATCAAATTTAGATCAATCTTAATATTGTGATTTTAAATAGCAGAGGTGGATTTAAGGGGGAGGGGTGGTAAAAATATAAAAAATAAAAAAAAATTGATCGCCCAATGCATCAGGTTATTTTCGGGCGTCTAGAAAAGACAAATTTCCTCTAAGATGGTGTTATCTCGATCGGACCCACTTTCGCCCCCCCTTCCCCTTTTTCGGCCCCGGCCTTCCCCTTTCGGACATCTCTGGATTTGCCCATGAATTGACCTGCATGCCAGCAACTAAAGAACATAGGCTATTTATTTTTAACATTGTTCTGTGTATATCATTTGAATTTCTTAAATTTCAAACGAATGAGCGCTGATTTTCGTATAATTTTTGTAGTATTTCAAATGAATGTACCCACTGTTGTCTTATAATCGGATTAAAATCTGGCCGAATTTTGGCCGATATCGAAAAAAAGTTTGGCCGAATTTGGCCGTGAGATGGCGTGTGTTTGGCCGTGAAGCCTGTCGACTATCTGGCAACCCTGCTTACAACATACGTTGACTCTGACGCTGACTACATGCAGCACATTGTAAAGTCACCGATTTTTTACAGAAAATGAATATCAAAATATACATCAATTTGGGACTAAATACACAAGTATTTGCATAACTTGTATATGACCTTTACCTCGTAGTACCATAAACGAACGCAATAAAAAAATATCACAATATTATGTTTATTTGGGACTAAATACAACGCAGTACGCCACCGAGTTTTAAAATTATAATCACAAGTATTTGTAAAAGGTGTATATGACATTGACCTCGTAGTACCATACACGAGCGGAATAAAAAAAAAATTAAAAAAATCTCACAATATACGTTTATTGGGGATTAAATAAAACGCAGTAAGCCAAAGAGTTTTAAAATTATAATCACAAGTACAGTAGTTGTAAAACTTGTATGACCCTGCCATTCAGAAGTATGAGGATAGCGTGTAAAGAAAATATTAGATTTGAGGTAGGTATAATTAAAGTAAATATATTTTAAAGACAATTATTTTAAGTTCTACTTTTTATGATACGTCACAGACTAATTAGATCTACATGAATTTTCCTAAAATCACTTTGTTTAGTGCTGATTCATCTGCATTCATTGCTTTCTTGAAAATTCAACGGAGGGCCTTAAATTAGAGAAAAATGTTTTCCCGCCTTTAGAATTCAAACCATGCTGGGACTGAACTGAGGTAGGTGTGGATGATGTCCCCGCGTCATCTTTCAAAGCAGATTAGCACCCTTGACCACAATGATCCCGTGTGTATTTATGGCCCATGTGCACGTTAAAAAATGCAGTACATTCTTCTTAAAAAAAGTAGGGTATATTGTCTCCCGGTTTACAGCCCAATCACCACCAGAAGGACGCTATATAGTAATGTAAATGAGTCTTCTTCTAGATTTGTGCGGGCTCCTGGTGTTTTGCATACTATGATATACAGTGAAATACACAGGCATGAGTGCAAAACATTGGAACCAGGTGATTTTAGGTGGCGTACTATAATAATTGTAATCATTTTAAAAGTATTTGTTTTGTATGAATATTTAAAACATTTAATGCAGTGGTGGATCTAGAATGTAGCAATGGGGGAGGTAATGCAAGGTGCAAAGCATTGAGTGTGGGGATGGGGCGTGGGTGATTTTGGGTGGGGAGTCCTCTTCAATTGAAGATTTTTTTTTTATTTCGAATTAGTAGGAGAATCTTAGATAGAATCCAAAAAGAAGTTAAGGTTAAGTAGCCTACTACACGTAATATGTATAGGCCTACACGAGATCACACACACACACCAGGCCCGTAGGCAGGATTTTCGATGGGGAGGTGCGATTTGCAACCGAAGTGGACCTTACGATGGACGACTGCCTATGGATCTCCGCGAGGGTGGGGCGAATCTTCTGGAAGCTCTGACAAATTAGCATTTTGAAAGCCTTTTTAATGAGTTTCTAAAATCCATAATTTGTAATATCATATTTAAATTTTCATTCATTTGAGTATTGTCTAGGGACCGTACAGTATAGCAGAAAAAATAGAGGGTGGGGGTGAAGGGAAGAACTTGCACAGACAGATGGTAATACCCTATGAGCCCCACCATGGAAGGGGCTGCGGTTAGAAAATTTACGATTATGGCACCTCAAAATGGTCGGAAATGGCACTCTCAGACAAACTTTAATTATGATTTTTCTTTTTTCTCCATTTCTTTTTTAATTTTAAGGGGTTCTCCCCCTTGGATCCACTACCGCCTTCTTGAATCCAACAATGTGAAATTGTAATTTTTCATGTTCCTTACATCTGTAGGCCTACAGATGACATGGAGCAATCTGTAATTACTGGAGCTGATAGTCTCCAACAGATTTCGTGGCACATTATTAAAAATCTACGGGTAGAAGAGCGGGCAAAAAATGTAATGCATACTTTAGCATTTCGCGATAATTAGGAACGATTTTAATGAAATAATAGGTTTTAAAAAGTGGACTTTTTAAATTTGGTGGTCCAGGGGCAGAGGCCTGGAGGGAGTTTGTGAGAAAAGCGACAAAATAGCATTTTTGAGGGTCTTTATATAATAGATTTCTCAAACACATAATTCATGAATATTTCACTTAAATTTTCATTAATTTGGGTGTTTTTGGGACCAGAAAATGTAACGTTATTATGTCCTGTACATCTGTAGGCCTATAACATTCTTCATATTACTGTAATAGATCAATCTGCAATCACCGGTGACGATCAATTTCTAACAAATTTCATACCACATTATTAAAAATCAACGGTTAGATAAGCTGGCAAATATATGATACAATGCATGCTATAGCATTTTATGATAATTTGGAACGATTTTGTGAAATCATAGGTTTTAAAAAGTGGACCTTTTAAAATTTGGGGTGGTGGTGCGTCCGCACCCTCTGCACCACCCTACCTACGGGCCTGCACACACAAGACGAGCGATCATTTTTTCCACACTAACCGCCTAGGGGTGCCTAGCCACACAATTCACCAGGAGTACAGGAGTTTTCTGGGAGAGGAAGTTTGCGAATGGGGACTTCACCACTTGGAATATACCCCATGATTAAAAATGAAGTCACGAGACCAAGAAACCAGATGAAAGCTCCACCTTGAAGAATATTGTTGGTAGACCCCGACTAATCAATAAAATAAAATAATTAAATCACAATTCAGAGTCGGTTGCCTTTTGCATGCTGTTTGTCTACTGCCTTTTTGCCTCCACAAAGTGGAGTGATACCTTCCATATTCAGAGCATTTGGTTCTAATTTACCCAGTTCAACCGAACGACATTCTATCTATTCATTAATCAAAATTGTTGTCCTTTCTTAAGAAAAAAAAATATAAACGTCCTTATAGACTATACAACAGTAAACGGAGACCCTCCCTTCACATCCCTAGATGGAATTTATTACTTTCCTGTAAATACTTCATTGTGGGTCGGGTTCAAACTCATCAGTACCATGCACCCATAGTTCGAGTCTCTATAATGTC
>NW_022758448.1:9136-15475 GCF_011630105.1 Anneissia japonica
ATATCCTATTATGATTATAAAATCATAAATATATATTCATATTTATGAACTGCGCAGGGGGTATCAAAGAAAATTGAAGATTACAGAAGTGAAGAATGATAATGTGAGTATTATTCGTTTATTTCTCTAATTGTGTTTCCTTCAATTATCTTGGTATGTTTTAACCAAATTTTGGAAGCTGCAGGAAAAATAAATAAATTATTGTATAAAAAGATCGGACTGAATATTGTAATGATTATTGTTTTAACTAAATTATGCAGTAGATTTCAGGTGGTAACAACATTCAATTCAATATTTTATACATTTTATTGAACCATAATTATTAAAGTACAGTATATGAAAACGCAGCTAAACGATTACTATGAAGCACATTCAATAATAAGATCATGTTTCAATCATGAATATATCACCGTCAATTGAAGAAAGAGAATATGTTAGTAGAAAGATAAAATGTTGTTAGTAGAAAGATAGCAAAACGGAAATAAACATAATTAGGTTTGTTCGAAATAAACAGCGACCGAAATAAAGCGCGACCGAAGTGAGGGGGAAATCGAAACGAAGCGCGACCGAAATGATCGGCTACCATAACCAAGCAATAATCTCCCAGAAATAAACAAACCCCCTCAAATTCATAATTTTGCATGTTTTCAATGCTATATTATCAATTTTATAAGGAAGTCAGTGCCGGTGGGTACATTATGTGTAACAAAATATAATTAAGAAATCTTTAATCAGATCAGTAGTACAGTACAGGGAGAAGGAATGCCGAACGGGCTTCCTAGATTTTTAAAAATTATGAAGAAATGGGATAGAATTGAAAATTATATTCAAATTTATGTCTGAGAGCCATTTCACACCATCGAAACGTACCACAATCATACGTATTTTCCTCAGCTTCAATCATGATGGGGCTTACGTGGTTCACACCCTCCATCTGTGAAAGTCCCTCACAACACCCACCCTTCGACCCACCACCGCAGATCTCACGGAAATGATTTCTTCCAATTTGGAAACCCTGTATTATGTGTGCTCTTATTGTTGGCATGATTTTCTTTCCAATGATAGCACATGATACTATGTTTGACCAGATACATCCGCCATCTTGTTTTCCAAGACGGCGGCCTGATAATCTTTCTGAAAAAATTGGCACTAACATTTTTCTTTTGGGGAAGACCTTATATTTATTTTTCACAAGATAAACATAACTAGTAAAGACAATAAAAAAAAAAGCACGAAACAAAACAGAATTGAAAGAGTTAACGTCATAATCTAGAGACTAATAAAAATTAATTTATTGGTTAATCTTGTGATCCATCATGTTTTTTTTTTTCAGTATTTATTCAAATAAATGCTCTGCTTTGATGATGAGATGGAAGCAACATCATTTTCAGCATTGACTTAATTATCAATGTTTTAACCTAGTCGAATTAAATTAATTTGGTATTTAAAAGAGATGCAAAAACACTTTTTGACATTTAATTATTTATGCATAGTAGACTACATTTACCAGTAAACGCTGGCTCCTCAAAAACCCATCAGAACAATAAATGCTCCGAGGTGCTTTTTCCAATAAATGCGCTATATTATAATTATTGTATTTTATATAAATATTTTACTTAATTGTCTGACTGTAAAAAAATATTTATGATTAGCAAATAAAGTTATAATGAAGTTCATTTTTGATTGATTTTAAATTTTCACATGTACCAATATACCACAAAAAAAGACACCAAATTATGCATTTTAAAGACAATCATTTTAAGTTCTACTTTTTATGATACGTCACAGACTAATTAGATCTATATGATTTTGCCTAAAACCACCTTGTTAATGCTGATTTATCTGCATTCATGGCTTTCTCGAAAATTCAATGGAGGGCCTTAAATTAGAGCAAAATGTTTGCCCACCTTTAGAATTCAAACCATGATGGGACTGAGCTGAGGTAGGTGCACAATGATCCCGTGTGCATTTTTGGCCCATGTGCACGTTAAAGAATGCAGTACACTCTTCTTAAAAAAGTAGGGTATTGTCTCCAGGTTCACTGCCCAATCACCACCAGAGGGACACTATACTGTAAATAAGTCTTCTTATAGACTTGTGTGGGCTCCTTGGTGTTTACACAGAATAATCCAATCCTATAGGGTACTATCACTTGTAGTTTTGCATACTGTGATATACTGTGAAAGACACAGGCAGTGCAAAACATTGGGACCAGGGGATATTAGGCGTACTATAATAATTATAATCATTTTATAAGTATTTTTTTGTGTATATTTAAAACATTTTATGCAGTGGCGGATCTAGAATGTAGCAATGGGGGAGGATAATGCAAGGTGCAAAGCATTGAGTGTGGGGATGGGGCGTGGGTGATTTTGGGTGTAGAGTCCTCTTCAAATCAAGATTTTTTTTATTTCAAATTAATAGGAGGTTAGTAACTCTTAGATAGAATCCAAAAAGAAGTTAAGTTTAAATAGCCTACTACACGTAATATGTATACACGAGATCACACAAACACAAGACGAGCGATAAATTTTTTCCACACTAACCGCCTGGGGTGCCAAGCCACACTATTCACCAGGACAAGAGTTGTGTGGGAGCGGAAATTTGCGAATGACCTTATCAGACGTTTGCTTGTCAAGCTAATGAGTGATTCGTAAAACAACAAATCGATACAGCATACTGTATTAGGCCTACGTAGTGACGACCGGATGACTTTAAGTTACAGGTGTATTTGATATTTATTTTTTTTTAAATTTAATATGTCCCGTTAATTAATTGTTTTAAAATGCCTAACTTGAATACGATTTTAATACCGGTAAGCATTCTTGACGACTTTTAAATATTTTTTGAAAATAAAAATACAAGAATAAAATATGATAGGCCTATGGGTAAAAAAAAAATCAAGAAGAGGATGACGTATAGAAGGGGGGAGAATTGGCTCCTTAACACCATGTGAGTAGATAAATTAAACAAGGAAAAAAAATGACAAACAAGAGAAACTGCAAATTAATTGATACTGAGGCTACGTTCAAATTATATAACAACAAATGTGAACAAGTATCCCATAATCGAAACAAAAATTACGGAACAAGAATGTTGCTTAAAACATCGTCGTAGTACACAGGATCTTGAAATACAAAATATCGAAACTACAACGATAGCGAGAGAATAGAGGTACCATATAAAAATACTGAACACCGATCGAATCGACGATAACATAGACTGAAATAACCGAACTTGGTTATTATTTTTTGAGAACGTACAGTATTTAACATTCACTACGGTAACACGTCAGGTAGGAAAAAAATATCATTCCTAATAGATCTCCTGACGCAGAAAACATCATCGAATAATTCTGCATTTGAAAACATTGATAGGATTTTTACTATTTTAGATATCCATGATTCATTGTTCTCGACACATTTTGTTATCTGTGGTTTCTAAATCCATAACTTCTTTTTGAACCCACCAGAAATAATCAATAAGGAATGCCTTGCGACTTGCTTTTAGTGGCAAGATGTTCAATTTACAACAGAAATAATGTAATTCGTAACTTGTGGACTGTCCAAACGCTTATAACGACCTGCCAAAGTATTTAAAGCATCATTACCCATTCAGCAGCATGCTGACTGGGTTCTTTTTCTGAGCAGTTTCCCAGCGACACCTCTTACACCCCAGTCTGGGATTAGGGGTTGCATAGGGGTCATCGGGGTCCAATTTTAAAAATAGCCCAATTGAGCTCGAATTTACCAGAAATGATCCTTAGGACATTCTAAACATACTCTTCGCCTATAGGTCAAAAGTCACAAGGGTCATTTTGGTGAAAATTATCAAATATTGCTAGTGACTAACGATTAAACCAATTGCATTGGACAGACTTCTACCAAACATGGGGTGCTCACAGCTTAAAGTCAAAGGTCACACTGGTCACCTTAGGGTCAAATCCTAAAAAATGACTGGGTTCATGTTCTATTGAACATAGTATCTCTAGTTCTTTCTTTCTTTCTGGCAACATTTTAAAAGGCTACTAGTGGAAAAATTATGGAACTATTTAATTAAAACTTGGTCAGTAGGACCGGTGTCACCTCCCATTCATGTGTTGTTCACAACTTGGGGTCAAAGATCACATAAGGGACATTGGGGTAAAAAAAAATCGTATGAAAGACTTCTCTCACAGTAGAGCTCGTAATAAATCTTTGAACCTAGAGGGCAGTAAATAATCATGATGTTTAGACAAATTAATTATGTATTCTGTGAGATCATAATTTTAAATTTTCAAAAACATTTTCCCAATGAGACGAAGTCTTTCATAGTAAAATAAAATAATATCAGTCATTTTCTCTAGATTACCGGAACATAATTTCCTAAAACTTTGTGGCTCAGCTTACCCTAATGCATAGGCAAAATCACAGACTACGTTTACGTCGATGTATTGATCATGTGAATTATTGGTGTAGGTTTTATTGAACAGCTAGACTATGGACTAAATGAATATCAACTAAGCTAGTCGAAAATCACATCGGTCTTTTGCTGACACCAATACAAATGTGTATAGATTAGTTTATGTTAAAAATACGACCAGAAAGATACGGAGGGCTGAATTTACCAATATGATGAAACATTTTGTGTCCGCGTTGGCTCCAGATATTTGCCACAGGAGGTGCTTGGTTGAAACATAGACCTAGAATTTCGGTCGGAGTCCCAGAATAAAAAATCCCTGGTAGGGCTCATAGTGAGAATTTTCGTATGGCTTAACATACAGCATCATTTTACTTTTGAACCACAATATAGGGATTGGCAATCAAAATTACTTAAAATTGATAGAAACATTTATATTTTTTAGTTCGACAAAGTCTTGGTGACCGGGGTTCCGGTCCGACAAGGAAGGGGTGGGGGAGCCAACTACCCTCCCTGCACCGATGGCAGGTATAATAAACTAATTGATATTTTAAATATTTTTTCTAACGTCAGTGTCATATCTTTAATTTTGGTTGTGTTTGATACAATTTGTTTTTTTTTTTCTTGTACATATTGACATTATGGAATGCAAAAATTTATGTTAATGAGAAAAAGACTAAAATGCATTATGTACTTGTACATTATTTATGATCCTAGATATTTGTAATCAACAACACTTTTGGGGTAGGGGTAATATCTATGCTCGTAACCAACAGCAGTGAAAGCGGAGGTGGGGGGCAGGAGCCATGATTGACCCACCTACTTT
Organism: Anneissia japonica; assembly: GCF_011630105.1. Taxonomy (NCBI): domain Eukaryota; kingdom Metazoa; phylum Echinodermata; class Crinoidea; order Comatulida; family Comatulidae; genus Anneissia; species Anneissia japonica. Next base: position 14,361 of record NW_022758448.1, read on the forward strand.
TTCTACTGGGGGCCTCCCCAGGGGGCCTCCCCCCCACACACACACGCTTTTGTGACTGTTCCTAGCACCAGTGACAAACATTTTACGAACGCTGCAATGTCATAATTATTATTATTATTATTATTATTATTATTATTATTATTATTATTATTATTATTATTATTATTATTCTTATTCTTATTATTATTATTATTATTATTTGGTGCTTTCACACTTTGTTTATTTGCGTCTTATAAATTTACCTATGATTATCAATTTAAATTATAGATTTCCTTTTTTTCATTTTCTAACGAGCATTACAGGTTCCCTCTTTGAGTTGAGCAACCAAATGTTGATTGACGTTTGTATATCCGCGTCTGTAAAGTTTTCTTGAAACCCACCATCAAGCATGAAGAAAAAAATCGCCTGCCTTCGTGCATTCTGTATTTAGTCATATAGGGGAGGTAGGCACTCTTAATGGAGCGACACTCGAGTTCGATTTATGCTAAGCACGAAGATGTATATCAAGTGTAACTAATTTGCTTACAGTAAACCTACAAACTAGCGGAATATAACCACATTTAAACTCCATCTAATTAAAAACAATAAGAAAATTAATTTCGTCGAGGAACCCATATCAAGGATAACCCTCATGATAAATAAGTCATTGAGATCATGGAAACAATCTCGACTTCGACTTTATTCAGTAATCTGTGGCGCATTCAGGGGCTCGGGTGGGGGCTAAATTGTTCATTTTTTTTAATGGAGATATAAGGAAAATTATATTAAAATTTTAAGTTTCAGAGTGTAATTTCCCGCCATCTAGAGGTGCCATAATCACAAATTGTCATACCTTAGCCCAAACCATGGTGGGGCTGAGGTGGTATAGATCCTCCATCTGCTAAGTACCCAGTGCCTAATTCAAGGGGACCCAGCCGGCCACCCACCTCCAAATTGTTAAAAAAAATGGTGATATATATAAATATAATTATATTCAAATTTTACGTCTGGAAGTGCAATTTCCGGCCTTCTCGAGGTGCCATAATCACAAATTTTCTAACCTCAGCCCGTACCATGGTGGGGCTGAGGTAGTATAATCAGGGGTGGCGCCAGGATTTACCCGACGAGGGTGGAGG
>NW_022758449.1:0-1191 GCF_011630105.1 Anneissia japonica
TTCTTGATCATTAGTCAAGAAGGAGCCAAATAGAGAGGGGTAGGGGTCGGTTTTAGTGGGGTGGGGGGAAGGGGTGTTCGGTTAAGTACCTCCACACCTGGTCTAGATCACCACTATTCCAGATTCTTGGAATTAAAAAAAAAATTTTATTTATCTAATAATATTGATTCAAATTATAAATCACACTATTATCAATCATAAACATGACATGTAGACATGTAGAAGTGGTTTGGCGCAGCGTGAAAGGTTTGGTTTCCCAACCTCGAGGTCGGGGTTTCAATCCCTCGCTGTGCATTTCGCTTGTGACCTTGAGCAAGGCACTTTATCTGCATTGCTTCTCTCCACCCAGGAGTATAAATGGGTACCTGGTGGGGTTGCTTGCTCCTGTGCTGAATACAACAGAAACACTTAAGCACGTGGATCCAATTTCCAAGATTAAAAAAGTATTTTTGGAGTGGGATGATTGAAATGTTGTATTAAAACTGAAGATCATAATTTACTATAATATTGTATAATTTTATTTTACTATTATTTTTATGTTATTTCAATTCTACATCAACAGCAAGTACGAACCCACCACTTACAGGATTGATAAAACAAAGACGGATACAAACAACAATTACCCTAGCCTAATATCAAAATCACAATGAAAAATTTTCTTTTTAAATTGAGTAAAGGAATCGAAGAAAATATCAATACTCTTATTTATATTAATATATTTATTTATTTATTTATTTATTTATTGACATTTCACCTTTAGAACGGTGGCACACAAATTGTGTGGTGCAGTCTGGTAATAATAACAACTAAAATACAAAAGTAAACAACCTAATACAAAATCAAATCATATAAAGAAAAGCACAACAAATTAACCAGGAATGTAAATAAAGCCAATAGCTTAACTTAAAAAGTTTTAACTATAGGCTTAAATTTTGAAAATGTAAACTAAACGTACACTATCATAAAGTTGAAATGAAATAAAATAAAAACAGGAATTACAAAAATTAAGTAAAAATAAGAAAAAGAATCATAAACATATGTGTGTATAAATACATACACATACATATTACACACACACATATATAATATTGAAGGAAGTTAGCTGTAAACACTGTTGAATAAATATAATATAAATCATCAAAGGTACATATACAGGGTGGCCTACAATGTTCCATCATGTCCTTATTAAAC
>NW_022758450.1:0-1085 GCF_011630105.1 Anneissia japonica
TTAATGAGATGAATCAGCATATATTAAATCAACTTGCGTCTATGCAAAACCTGTTTTTTTTTTTTTAATAAAGCTATCTATTTTATTCTGCTGCTTTAAAAAATAATCTTATAAATTATAAGTTTATTTTATATGATAATTTTATCCACATAATTCATGTTTTTAATGTTAGTATGGTTGATAAATAATACATAAAATAATAATAATAATAATAATAATAATAATGAAGGTGCTCGAATAATGCTTTAATAAAGAAATAATAATACTTCAATAATACTTCAATAGGCCTATTTGCGATAGTGTGATTAATGAGATATTTGTTGATTAATTTATAGAAATATATAATAGGTATAGGCCTATACCATTAATAATGATATTAAATCAACTTACGTCTATACAGTAGATGTAAAGTCTGGGTTTTTTTTCTCAATAAAATGTTACCTATTTTATTCTGTTTAAAAAATAATTTTATAAAATACCGTACATTATAAAGTTTCATTGTAAATTATATGAGAATTTAATCCACATAAATTATGTTTTCAATTATTTAAGCATTTAAACAATTCAGTGAGCCTAACGCTGGATGTAAAGGTAAAACAAAACAAAAACAAAAGCATCACCAAAGTGTTTCGTGTATGCAAATGCGTATTTTTGGTAAGCAGAGCTCTCAGGATGGTTCACACGAACTGACGAATCCGTCGAAATGTCGTATAAATGAACTGCAATTATGTAACTTTCACAAGAACTTTACTAATATCTTAATTAATGTAATCTTAATTAATATTTTAAATTAGTTAATTACTAATTAATTAAAAGATTGATATAAACATTGTGACCTTATAACTGCAATTTATTTAATATGTTTTAAATAATAAATACAAGAATCCTGCAACGAATTTTTCAAGTCAGAAATTGGCTTCAAAAAGTAATAATTTTTCAATCGCGATCTTCGTACAGTTTTACAGTATTTGTCGGTCCATGGAAATAGCGACGATAGCATATAATAATTAGTTTATAGTTTTTATTATAGTTATAATAATAATTATACATATATTATTATTACTATATACATATATTATTATTAT
>NW_022758451.1:0-841 GCF_011630105.1 Anneissia japonica
GGGGGCTATGCTTCCCCGAATGGCGGGGGGCTATATCCCCCAGCCCCTCCCCTCTGGCGCCACCCATGGCTTTATGAGGACAGTTCAATGCAGGTTTGTACCATATAGGGCCTATTGTGTGTCTTTGTATATGTTCCATCCTAGTGGAGGTTCTATTTCTTTTGAATCTCTTTTGAATATAAATTAAATACTGTAGGCCTACATTAATTAATTTATTATTGCCCACATTGTATAGGACTAGGTGCTGCAGTGTTCTTTATGTAGAGCGCCATATAAATGCTCGATGTGATCATTCTGGTCCGATGGCCACCTCCAATTTCAAGCAAGCGTCGCAGATTCTTCGGTTACTCTGGAGTTGGGTTGTATATGAGAATGAAGAAGATAATTCTGATAGCAACGTTGATTTATTGCTTTAAGTACTACGACAATAACATTCAGAGGCGAATTTAGAAAGTTCACATAAAAATGTATTTACACTATTAAGGTTTTCATAGGTTTGTTTTAACGCCAGTTTGTGTTACCTAACCATGGAGAAAATATTTTATTTTTTCCATGGTTTTGTGGCCCTTAAAATTACACCATTTTTGTTTTTTTAAATTCTAATTTCGTCTGAATTGATCAAAACTCCCTAAAATGTGCAATTTTTTAGAGGAAATTGGCCTACCTCAACAAAATATGCGATTTAAAATTTGAGATTTTCAGGCACTTTCCCGGGTGAAAAGGGCATTCAATGGGGAAAGATTTTCCACAGATGGATATTTTCCCCTTGTCCCCCGCCCGGTGGTTACGCCACTGCGGAGAATACCTGGCGGCTTAGATCAAATGCGATATGGACACTTTT
>NW_022758452.1:0-918 GCF_011630105.1 Anneissia japonica
ACGGTACAGGACTGTGAACTTTCATCTTCTTCATGTTGGACGTCCCTTCGCCGAGCGTGGGATCGGAGTTCCTGAAAGCAAATTTCAGAGAACTGGTTCCGTCTTTTGGCCTCTTTCTTTTCCTCCCTCTCCTCGCGTTCTGCTCTCCGCCCTACTCCTCATTTGCTTCGTTGTTTTCGCCATCCTCTTCGTGTTCCGGATCCAGCAGCGTGTCGTAGCTTACGTCCGTTCTCAACGTGCTCCCCCAGGAGATGTATCCATTGCTCACCATTAAAATGTCCCAAATGGCCATCTTGAACCAGTGTTTCAAACGCTTGGGGAACACGAGCCAGAACACGCGACCGCAATCGACTCCTCCTCTCGCGTCCTCGTGGACGATCACACTCGGCTCTAGCAACGAATAGACGAATCGGTACGGTTGCTTCTTGTAATGCAGCTGAGACGCCATCCGGAAGACGACATGCAGCAAGGAGTACACGTACGGTTGGCAGTCCAGGAGAGAATTGTTTGGCACCTCGTTCGACGTGGCTTCCACGCACACGACCATCATCTCCTCGTCGAACAGAAAGTCGTCGTCGATCCGACTGCCGGGTCGAAGTTCACACGGCAGAAGGTCTTCCCTACTTTGGGGCAGATTGCTATCGAATTTTCCAGACATTTGCTTACTCTCTTTTCACGAAATGAAAGTGTTCGGAAAAAATGTTGGCTTTTATAACAACAGCAGGTTACGTCATAAGTGTATGGCATACGACACCGTCTGTCCACACATGGATGTAACCAACCTGGCGACCTCTCGCCGTTTCCAGTTTCTCGTTTCATTCTTATCAATATCATACATCTTAGGAAATAAAAAATAAACAGACAAATATTTGTTTTTCTCAACTTTTATTGTTATTTTACATTCGTTTTCGACATTTC
>NW_022758453.1:0-725 GCF_011630105.1 Anneissia japonica
TAATAATTAAAATTCTCCCGGGGGAGGACCCCCGATCCCCCTCCCTCTTTGGGGTTTATCCATTCGTGGAAAAAAAAATATGTTAGCTACTCATTTAAAAAAAAATGTAATACACATTAAAAATAGGTCTATTTACTGTAATAAGAATGAGAAAGTTTACCTAACCGTTTGCAAGAGGGGAAAACCTTGAATTTTGAATAACTTAAAAGTCATTAAAAGACACTTCAGAAGTCAGGAAAGCTCATTTCCCGCCATCTAGGAATCAAAATTTTCAAGCGAAGCCCGCCCGGACCCCCTTCCATTTCATGGTTTTTATAGACAAAAGTCTGACCCCTCCCCGCAAAAGTGAACCCAGATCCGCCTCTGTTAATACAAGTTGACGGATGTTGGGAAATACCTAAAAAAATATTCTGGATTTAAGAACACTTTATTGACCATTTTAAAATGGGAATTTGTTTTTCCTTTGTTATGTTTTGGTTAAGAAGGATAACAAATCACACAACAAAACAACTTGGCAATGACGACAAATACGTTAAGATATTGAACAATTTAAAATATTAGTAAGTCAAAATAAAAATTACTGTTTAAACTGTTTAAAATGCCCTTTAAATACAAAGGAAGGGGAGAAGGACTTGTACCGACTTGCAAAACAAAGGGACTGTGCTGGAAAGGATGTGCAACAAGTACGGACTATTAAGAATGTAAATGGAAATGGGTTGACAGAC
>NW_022758454.1:0-2063 GCF_011630105.1 Anneissia japonica
TCTCTATCCTTTTGTAGGTCACTGGTTGGTTTTTAAATGGCACTATATGCCCGATTAAACTTCCGGAATATATTGGAATCGACGAGATCGAGGTTGATCTCGGATACTTCGGCACTTTACCGTCTGCTGCACGACGTCATCGAAGAACGGAGGGCGACCGGATTGAACGTGAACGAATGCTGGGCGCTTCTCTGGTACCTGTTCTCCTCGTGCAGAATTGCGAAGAAACAACTGATGACGATGTAGTATCGTGTCTTCCCAAAACCGGGAAAGTACGAAAAAGTGTTGAAGCCGAGCTTGAAGCCGCGGAGCTACATACCACAACAACAACTCGATCAGTGAGCGTCTGAACAACGTTTCATCGGCCGGCAGCCCGCTCGTCCTGTGGAAACGCAACTTCGTCGCAGTATTTTTGCGTTCTTGCGTTGATGTTGTGTTTCTGCAGTACGGTAGTGGCGAATATCATCCCATGGTACGTAAAAGTACGACGACGTTTCACTCTACATTAAAATACGAAATGGAAGTCCATTCCTCCTCATGTCGATCCTAACCCCCATTACGTCATGGGTACCCGAATTCGAACAAAATCCAGAAAAGTCGAAATTTTTTCTAAGTCCAAAAATCTCGAAATTTTTTTTAAGTCCAGAAAAGTCGAAAATTTTTCTAAGTCCAGAAAAGTCGAAAATTTTTCTAAGTCCAGAAATCTCGAAATTTTTATCAACGAAGAAAAAAAAAATAACAATTAGACTTTTTCATTTTTTCCCTGTTATTTATTTGTCAAAATCTCTTAAAATCTACATACTTTTTGTATAAATCGTGACAGTTAACTTTCTTTATTTAAACAATGCCTATCGCTTCCTCGTAAGAGGGAGGATGAGACGGGGGAGATGCGGTGGGCCGTTCTTCGTGGCCACGATCGAGTGCTTTGCACGCACTCGTAGCCGTGCATAACGACCACCCGTTCATGAAACTGAAAAATATCAGAAACATGTAAAAAAATGCTATCGAAACTGACGATATCTGCGAAGCCATCGTATTCTCCTGCGCGAATGTTGTCATCAAGTAGGCAAACGGAACCAACCCGTTGAAGAGGTACGTTGAGATCGCGTATCCGTAAACCGTTCGGACTAAAGTCCGACGAGAAGGATACTCGGAGTGAGTAAAGCACGATTTCATCTGTCCTTGTATCTGCTCCAGAACTCCGCATCCCTGCGACGTCATGACGATCAATCCTATTAACGGTTCTTCTCCTTTCGACAGTGCTTGGATGAATGCGTATGTTACCATAGCGTCGAAGATCGAGTCGATCGGCCGCTTCTCCAACACGTCCAAGACCAAGTAGAAGACGAACACGCCGAGCGTCACGCTGAACGGCATCCGGATGTCGATGGTGCTCGCCTTCGTTCTGTCGGTCAATATGCACGACGTGAACGTGACCGCGGCGGCGATCGTCGGTAGGACCGTGCTAACCAGTATGCGAAGATATCTGAGGGAGAAATAACACACGATAAGTATCTATTTTTTTGTCTTATGAAATATTTTTTAATCCATTGAAATGAAACTTACGTTTTTTGTAGCTGTCGTGCGTGAGTTATTCGGAAAAGAGTTCATTCGGGAGGCTCGTTCTTCCACGCTCCGTGTAATTTGTTCACGATTATGGGTAATGCGTGGTGGAGGAAAACCATTACGTTCAGCGTGACCGAAACTGCTAGGAGGACTTCGACCGCGTTCATCTCTCGTTGCTCTGCCAGCACGCTTTCGGTAACTCCGTACTTGTCGGGGAAGGAAATGTATCGATGACGTGTTCGTGTTCGTGGATGACGTTTTCCTTGCACTTCCTGCTTCCTGCAATTCGATGCCGTACGTGCAAGCCAATCACTGTTTTCCAATTCCGATGGCGTAAGCGCTGAAAATAGATGAGATAGTGATTAAATTCGCATAACAGTTTGATATTCTCGCATTTGCTTTTGCGGAACCATTAACAGTTAAAATCGTTACATATTCACATTCATTATGAAGTTGTCGATCAAGGATTTGGTACCTGGTATCGATTACGTGAAACT
>NW_022758454.1:2128-3087 GCF_011630105.1 Anneissia japonica
TTCCGTGAAGTGCTTGTTAACCGAATTTGAAGAACTCCACAGGCAAATGCTGACGCTGAAAAAGATTTTTTGCAACAAACCGGACACGGAAGAAGAGCGTGCGAAAAGAATAAGGGAGTACGAAATTGCATTCGAATCCTGCGAGATAAGCGTCGGGAAAATCCTCCAAGAAGAAAGAACGTTAACCAGAAAGATGAACGACATACTCGGTATACCCGAGAAGAAATGGTCGGAAGAAGAAACATGCGCTATATGTTACGATGCTCCCGTAGCCGTCGTTACGAAACCTTGCGGGCACATGATCTCGTGCGCTATGTGCGCATGTCGTACGGTGACGTGTTCCATGTGCAGAACTCCGATCGTCGAACGTCTCAGGAAGGATAAACTCGACGAAGGGACTGTAAGTTTCAAGTGTTAACAAAGAAAATAAAAACAAAAAATATGTTCCTTTTTGCATCCATGTAGATTCTATACGATGAGTTTTATTAGTTATAAAAAAGGCAACGAGAACAGTGTAACTTTATTTTACATTTTTTTAAATTAACACTTATGAAAATGACATGAAAGTTACGAAAATCCATGATTGTAATCTGGTGCATAAGAAAGAAATATGTCTGCTTTGCAAAATCCTAGTAGTAAAAATAAAATGAAACAAACAAACATATAATGTGTCAATTCTTTATTTATTATTGAATCAAATTACATTTTCGGTGAGATTACGTAACTCTGCCACAGGTGAAAATAGACCGATAATGGCCCTAGCTAGCTCGTCTATTCCGTCTTCCAGTGGGCATGAACCCAGGAGCGAAAACATTGCATCCTGTTCCATTTTCTGCTGTCTCAACGAAATGTTGTACGTCCACCATACGTAATTCCGATTCCAAAACGTCGACGCCAGATTGCGAATGCTTTTCCCAATTTTGTAATTTCGAGAAATGGCTTTCGAGTAGCATGACTTG
>NW_022758454.1:3123-3347 GCF_011630105.1 Anneissia japonica
AAAACTTGCAATCACTCCAGAACAGACCCTGAATTCCGGCTAAAATCGATTTAACGTTTGCGAGACGAGAGTGAAACTGCTTGCAAGTGGCAAGGTCAATCACCGCTTCTTTACGGCACGGCTCGGTCAGCACGGGTGTACCGGGTGTGCGGGTGTACGTCTGCAGTTCGTGCAGCAGAACTGTAAAGACCTTCGAGTGTTCGAGTAACACGGCCACATAATCC
>NW_022758454.1:3425-10469 GCF_011630105.1 Anneissia japonica
TCAAAAAACATCTTTACTTTCGAAGATATATACACGCCCAACGAGGCATTTGTCTTCACTCAGACACCATGTCTTCCAACGCGGAGGTCGGATCGATTGCTGAAGCGAAAAGCCTGCATTGGTGTTTCACGTTAGACGACGCTAAATACCGGGAAGTGGAGTTTTTGGAAACGCTGATCACGGACGAGGTGGCCAGAGAATTTTTCAGCGTGCAGTACGTAAGAACGTCCTGGAAGATAGGGGAAGACGACACTCGTCAACATCGAGGATGGATATCGTTCGTGCGCGAAAAGAGTTTGCGGGATTGCAAGACCTTAATCGGGAGGGCGAACTTCGACATAACGAGAGGTTCTCTGTGGAAAACGGACTACCACTACGTAAAAGACGGCGACCCGACGATGGCGGGTGGACGCTAACCTCTTCGAAGAAGCAACCGGAAGAAAAAGAACAGTGAATGAGACGAAATAAAAGAATTTGAAAAAAAAATTAAATTTGTGTCAATTTTCTCTTATTTTATTTTAGTCAAAAATACATCACAAACACTACAACCTTGTCGGCTGACAAGTCCCTTCCGAACCGCACAGTCTTCGATCCGCACGACGCTGTAGGGGACCTCGGTCGTGTACACGACGGCGTACGCGACGTCGGTCACCAAGAGGGGTGTACGCGACGACGGTCTCAGAGTCGTGAGCGCGTCTCGAACACCTCCTTGTACTCGACGTTCGTTGGAGATCGCGGACACGTCCGTGCACTCGACGTCTGTCGGCGGGTCGCACTCACGAGCGTGCAGTCAACGTACGTCCGTGTACTCCACGTCGGTCTATTCAACGTGCATTGGAGGGTCGCGAACACCTTCGTGTACTCGACGTTCGTTGGAGATTCGCGGACTCGTCCGTGTACTCGACGTTCGTTGGAGATCGCGGACACGTCCGCGTACTCGACGTTCGTTGGAGATCGAGGACACGTCTGCGTACTCCACGTCCGACGGAGATCGCGGACGCGTCCGCGTACTCGGCGTTCTTTGGATATTCGCGAACGTGACAGTGTACTCGACGTCCGTCGGAGATTCGCGAACGTGACAGTGTACTCGACGTTCTTCGGAGATCCGCGGACGCGTCCGTATACTCGACGTCCGTCTGAGATTGGCGGACGCGTCTGTGTACTCGACGTCCGTCGGAGATTCGTGGACTCGTCCGTGTACTCGACGACCGTCGGCTGTTCGCGGAGTCGTAGGTGTACTCGACGTACGTCGTCGGGACGCGGACACAATTTCTTTCCGATTTCCAAAATTTTTTTTTCGAAGTCTAATTAGAGACGTGTACTCGACATCAGTCGAGGTTCGCGGACACTCGACGTCCGTCATCGAATCGAACTCTCGTCGGTGTACTCGACGTCCGTCGGCGGGTCGCCGAGACGTCGGTGTACTCGACGTCCTTCGTCGAGACGCGGACACATATTTTCCGATTTTCCAGAAATTTCGAAAATTTGTCTAAGTCCAGAAATGTCGAAAATTTGTTTAAGTCCAGAAATGTCGAATTTTTTTTCTAAGTCTAGCTTACAAAAATTTTTTTTTAAGTCCAGCTTTCAGGAATTTTTATAAGTCCAGAGAGGCCGAACCTGTGAACCGGACGGAGGACACGGTCACGAGTGTACTCCTCGTCCGTCTACTCGACGTCCTTCCGCGTACTCGAGGTCGGTCAGCTTGTCGCGGACGCGAGTGCGTACTCGACATTCGTCCGTCTACTCCATGTCCGTCTACTCCACGTTCGTCCGTCTATTTCACGTCCGTCTACTCGACATCCGTGTACACGAGGTCGGTCGGCGGACGCGAGTGTACTCGACATCCGTCCGTGTACTCGAGGTCGGTCGGCGAGTCGCGGACGCGAGTGTACTCGACATCCGTCGGGCCGAACCTGTGAACCGGACGGAGGACACGGTCACGAGTGTACTCCTCGTCCGTCTACTCGACGTCCTTCCGCGTACTCGAGGTCGGTCAGCTTGTCGCGGACGCGAGTGCGTACTCGACATTCGTCCGTCTACTCCACGTCCGTCTACTCCACGTTCGTCCGTCTATTTCACGTCCGTCTACTCGACATCCGTGTACACGAGGTCGGTCGGCGGACGCGAGTGTACTCGACATCCGTCCGTGTACTCGAGGTCTGTCGGCGGGTTGCGGACACAAATTATTTCCAGTTTCAGAAAATTTTTTCAAATTTGAAATAGTCCATGTTCTCGACGTCCGTCTACTCGACGTCAGCGTACTCGACGTCCGCTACACGAGGTCGGTCGGAGGGTCGCCGACGCGAGTGTGTACTGGACATCCGTCCGTCTACTCCACGTCCGTCTACTTGAAGTCCGTCCGTGTACTCCACGTCGGGTCGAGGACTAAAATTATTTCCAGTTTCAGAAAATTCTTTTCAAATTTGAAATAGAGACTCGTCTTGTCTGCCTTAACGGCGTACGCGACGACGGTAGTCGAGTCGAGGACACGTCGGTGTACTCGACATCCGTCCGCGTACTCCACGTCCGTCTACTCGACGTCCGTCCGTGTACTCAACGACCGTCTACTCGACGACCGCGTACTCGAGGTCGGTCGGCGGGTCGCGGACGCGAGTGTGTACTAGACATCCGTCTGTCTCCTCCACGTCGTCTACTCCACGTCCGCGTACTGGAGGACGGTCGGCGGATCGAAGACGCGAGTGTGTACTCGACTTCCGTCCGTCTACTCCACGTCCGCCTACTTCACGTCCGTCTACTCCACGTCCGCGTACTCTAGGTCGGTCGGTGAGTCGCAGACTCGATTGTGTACTCGACATCCGTCGGTGTAGTCCACGTCCGTCTACGGGACGTCCGCGTACTCGAGGTCGGTCGGCAGGACGAGGACGCGAATTTGTACTCGACATCCGTCCGTGTACTCCACGTCCGTGTACTCCACGTCCGTCTACTGGACGTCCGCGTACTCCACGTCCGTCGCCGGGCCGCGGACACAAATTATTTCCAGTTTAAGAAAAAAAAAATTCAGAAAAAGTTGAGATAGAGACGCGACGTCCGTCTGAGAATCGCGGACGCGTCCGCGTATTCGCCGTTGGTAAGAGATCCGAGGAGGCATCCGTGTACTCGACGTCCGTCTGAGGATCGCGGACGCGTCCGTGTACTCGACGTCCGTCTGAGAATCGCGGACACGTCCGTGTACTCGAAGTCCGTCTGAGAATCGCAGACGCGTCCGTGTACTCGACGTCCGTCTGAGAATCGCGGACGCGTCCGCGTACTCGACGTCCGTCTGAGATTCACGGACCCATCCGCGTACTCGACGTCGGTAAGAGATCCGAGGAGGCGTCCGTGTACTCGAGTCCGTCTGAGAATCGCGGACGCGTTTGTGCACTCGAAGTCCGTCTGAGAATCGCGGACGCGTCCACCTACTCGACGTTGGTAGGAGATCCGAGGAGGCGTCCGTGCACTCAAATTCCGTCTGAAGATCGCGGACGCGTCTTTGATTCGCACCTTCGATTTGTTTGCGACGTCCTTCTGCAATTCAGGTACACGAAGGTGTAATTTCCTAAACTTTTTCTAAGTCTAGACTCTTCAAAAGTCCAGACTCTTCGAATATTTTTCTAAGTCCAGAAAATTCGAATTTATTTCTAAGTCCAGACTCTTCAAAATTCTAGAAAAGTCGAATCTACACCGGCCTCGTACAAATAAAAACAATAGAAAAATACGAGAGATTTCGTGATTTCTTTTTTTGGAATATATTTTATTTTACTAATTTTGCACAAAGTCTTTCTCGCGACAGAAAACGTACTCCGGAACGTCCAGCATCTCGGCGAGAAGGCGCCTTCCGCACGCGAACGTCATGCAAGACAGCAGCGGCATCATCGTCTCCAGATCTTGAATTCCTCTCTTGACCCAGGGTTTCAACGGTGTGCCGGTCTCCTTCGTCCACTGCGCGAGTACCACGGTCATCAGGAATTCCTGCCAGGATTTCGAACACGCGTCCACGACTTGGTGTAGAGTCTTGGCCGATATCGCGGTCGAGGAAGTCGCTGAATGGGTCTTTGCGACGTCGGCGGGGACGGGACAGAGCAGGACGTTCCTGACGAGTACGTCGAGCGCGTGGAGTAAGACTTCGCGTTAAACTCGCACGCCAGCATGCTCCTCTCGTCTCTTACGTCCTCCGTGGCGACGTCGGGAAGACCGTGCATCCCTCCGTGCCTCCGAGCTGCCAAGCTGCTCCTCAGATTCTCCTTCTCCCGTCTGCACCGCGCAAGGTCGGCGAGAAGCTTCTGTTCCTTGTCCACGGCGGCGGCCTTTCGCGCGTCGCTCAGTAGGGAAGCAGCTCGCGGAACTCCGATCGTTCTCACGTGGACGAGATTTTCGACAGCCGCACCCGTCACGCGACCTTCGTCCTCTTCGTAGTCGGCGTCCGGAGTCTTTCGCTCGTCCCTGGGACCGGTCACGATGAAGTTCACGGCAGAGTTTCGGACTGCGGCCAGGTTGTAGTCGGTAAGCGCACTGACGTTCTCGTGACAGACGGCCAGGTAGGACACGGCGCTTCGAAGTCGACCGTCGACGCTCGGACTATGTACGATCGTGAAGGCGAGCGCTTCCTCGGTCATGACGGACCTGACGTGGAGGACGCCTTCCCGATTTCTGAACACCAGACATTCGTCCAAGTCCACCGCGACCGGGATTCCGTCGCGACACGTAGTCGCGACGAACCCGTATATACACACCGATCTGATGACATCGCGGACGAACCGGTCGAGGTGCGCTTCGTATCGTTCGCAGAACGCGGCGACCACGTCCTCCGACGGCCAGGGCATCTCCACCGTCGACTCTCCGTGCACGACGGTGCCCACGTTCGAGCGCATACCGTGNNNTTCGAGCGCATACCGTGCTCGAACATGGCTCGCACCGATATCGCCTTGCTCAATCTCGTCAGGATGCACATACACATCGGTAGTTCGTCGAAAGTCTTCCTGACACGTCGACATTGCTCCTCTTCCAGGAGATAGAGTTCGGCATTCTTGAATTCCTCGTTCACCCTACGCATGCAAGCGTCGCGCCTGTTCGCCACGTGGCGAACGTACTCCCTCGAGTCGAGAAACATTAGCGTCGCGTTCGCTTAACGTGTGCACGTCTGAGATGAACGTTTCGCTGTCCGCGGTGATCCTTTTCACACTACTATCCATAGTTTTCCAACACAAGGGCAAGACGTACGCGCCGCGTCGTGCGTTATTGGCCACGGGCGACCTCGTCGTGTTGCCGGCCGGCAAATCTATCGGAACGAACGTGATATCCGGAGATTCGGAACACGAGTTACCTATCAGGGTAGCTAAAGATTCTTGATGGACGCGTGGAGATCGTTCGTCGCTTCGTTACCTCCGGGTTTGCACTGTCGGAGAGTCGAACCGGTCATGATAGACGACGACATGTTCGGAGGAACGTTGGTCACGGACGGCAGGACCGAGATCGATCTCACGAAACTGGAGGGACTCGCCGCGACTACGGGAATGGCCGTACACGTCCACAAACCGAAATCCGCAAGAAGACCTCCTTCAACGTGATATTCGACAAGTCCGGAGTGCCCAGCGACGAACTGCAAGACGACGAAGAAGATCGCGTTCGCGACGACGTCCAAGAGTGCGCATTCGAATCTCCGTCCGTGCAAACCTTCAAGACAACGCTGGACGGATCGTGTTCGTTGAAAAACCTGCACCGCCGGCTCAGACGGACGCACGGCGACAACTTTCTCAAGACGATCATGGCTCCGTCGACGGATTCGGGCGGAAAGATTCAGCTGTACGTCATCGTGAACAAGTTGTCGACGCCGACGTCCGGTGAGTGTGCGGGGAGACTCTGGACTTTTTTGAAAACTCTTTTCAACGTCGCCTGTTCGATCGCGTTCTTCACAGGAATCTTATCGCACTTGTTCTTCCGCGACGACGACCCTAATCCTAACTCATAAAAGCCGATCGGTTACCAAAATTACATTTTATTTTGAAACTGCCGGTTAGACGAAAGACGAAAAATGCTCAAAGCCGAAAAGCCAAGTTATCACACCGGCCGTCTGGAAGCGGCCGTTGCCGAACGCGACATGGAGATCGCTCGCATGAGAGCCCATCTCGAGTCGATATCCGAAAGCAATCGAATCATCAGACAGGAACTCGCTATGACGAGAGCCGAGACGGAGCGACTGGCTACCACGTTGTCCGGATTGGATGAGCAAATAGAGGAGTTGATATGGGAAGGCTCGTTATCGATGTCCGGGAGAGGTTAAACAGTTATTATCGATATTGACAAAATAATGACGTTTCACTGCCACACACTCACACTGGCACACAGATTCAGACTTCGTAACAAAATGAGAAAGAAAATAATTTAAACTTTTTTTTCCCAATTTTTAATATTGTAAACTTTTCCAGTAAAATAACATAACATATTTTTTGTTAACTACTTCTTTCGAACTGGAATGAAGGCGCCTCTCCATGCGATTCGTTCGGTTTTGCCAAGTCTCGTCTGCCAAATTTCCATTAGGAACCGTTCGCAGTAGGCGAAGAGTGTCTCCCACCGCTCGTCGATTATCTTATCCGATTCCATGAAGGAGGAGAGTCTTTGCCCGAAAGAGCAAACCTCGTCTGGGTCTTCGCAGCTCTTCAGTCTCTGTTCCACGCTGAGGTACAACCTCTCCATCACAGAATCGTGGCCTTGGACGGTGGTCAATATGGCGGCGGCGTCGACGTACCAGGAAACGTCGTCGTAATGCAAGAGTTCGGGTCCTCCACCACCTCCTCGGTATCCGTCGATGAACTCGAAGAGAAGCTAGGCGACGACGTCGTTTCTGGCTACGTTGGTCAGATCCAGAGTCAGAATCGGAATTTCGACGGACCGAAAACCGGCCTGCAACAGGAAACATCTCCAAAGTCCGAACATGTAGCAGTCACGGCCCCACAGCCATGCGGATCGTCCGCTCTCGTACATGCTTTCTTTCTCTCCGACCCGAATGCATAAAGACAGAGTCATCTCTCCGGGAATCTCGGATTCGAA
>NW_022758454.1:10719-12673 GCF_011630105.1 Anneissia japonica
TCGCATAGTCACCGACATGATTCCTCTCGTGCTTCAAGCGTCCCCTTTTATATACGTCGTTCCATTTTTGTAAGCTAACGAGACGATGTCGTCATCGATATCTTACTTACGTCATGCGTTACCGGACGAGAGGTGAAAGTGTTATATAAATAGAAGCTGGAGACGAGTTGCAAAAACCAGAATGGAATAATGTCGCAAGAAGAGGTGTACTCGTCTTTGTTTGAGAGGGTGAAAACTCTGTGGTCCGCCGACTCGCTCGTTGTCGAGAACGTGCTGCGTGCGTTGGGTAATAGCAGGACGGAAAAGGTGACGATGTCTAAGGAAATTAGTACCAAAATGATACTGCAATTGACTCTTTTGAAAAAGAAGTTCGGTTCCTTGAAAATTTTGGTGCTCGCCATAAAAAAGATGCAACCTTCGAGCTCGAAATTACACAGAGATCGGATGCGAAATTCCAAAAAAGAGGGAACCCAACAAGCCGGTTCGAAGTCTGCCAACAAACTGCGCGAAAAAATTTTCCGTCGTCGGATCGCAGAACGTTACAGAAAATTTTTCGCCCAACACCTACACTTGAATCGACGGCGAGAGAATGCGAGACGATCCTGAAAGGTTCGACCCCTTGTAATTGTTTCAATAAAGGTTGAAAATTTAATCCTTGTGTGCCTTTTGTGTTTCTTTTTTAGCGAATGTCGGCATAAGATCTAATCTCCTAGTATTATAGAGGGCGATCTACATGTTTCTACGTATGTCAGCGCAATAACAACAAAAAAAAACATACACGAGCATAATTATTTTTTTTAATATTTTACGTAATTTATTCATTCAAACGTCGAATAATGTACAATTACTATTATCTTGGATGCTGTACATTTTTTCTTCTCCATCACTTAGTCAAACCTCGATACCTTTCTACAATGAACTCAATCAGGAGCCACAATACCACTATATAGGTAAAGTAAAGAACAGAATCCATTAAAGATTTGACAGATGCGATGAAAGTTCTTCTCTATTCTTCGAGTATCGACAGCCTTTCTCCAAGCAATACGTCATTCTTCTTCGCCGCCACGGCCAAGCTTTTTTCAAGTACTCCTATATATTCTTTCTCTCCTCCATCTGCATCTGCAGATTTCTTACCCGTTCGTCGTCCGCCATCGATTTTTACAGTACGACGTCAACAGTTAGAGTGAACGAACTCCACGAGTATCGCTCTTAAGTATAACTATGACGGTATGTATGCCGAAAGGCAGCCGAGGTAGAAATACGGTTACATCAAAAGAAATTGAAACGAAAAAACACGAAGTACCGAGAATGTAGCATATTTTATTTTTAATTAATATGCCGAATTTACACGAAGATTTTGGTGCCGACCGGCATGTTTGCAGTGATCGCTTTGTACCGATCGCTCACATCGGTTCGACGGAGACGGACGAAACACGTGTTCGTGACCACCTCTTCGATGTTGGTGCCTTCGAGCGTACTTCTCTTCGTCCGCTTCGGGAAAACATCCCCCTTGCAACGGAAAGCGTGATTCCGATTGCGACGAGATGGTGAAGGAGAGGAAGAAGAGGAAGCTGTTCTTAAACCTCAGTAATACACCTGTCTCTTATACACATCTAGATGTGTATAAGAGACAGCCTTCAACAATTGAAATTGAGGTCAATAAAAGTGTTTACGAAAAAAAAAATAAATATTGTGTTCACTTGTCGTTATTCTTTCGAGTTTTCGTATTATATATAAAGACCGCTTTGGAATAACCGCCATTGCAGAAATAAAGGCCGTCGAGAACGCTGCCGCGTCAATTTCGGAGGTACAGGCACGCAGATTCTCGCTGAGACCATGGCAAGTGAAACTGACAATGGACCTTAGGAAGCGGCCGCATCCGAGAGCGATCATTTGGTGTTACGATCCGAACGGTGATTCCGGGAAGAGTTTCATGGCTACATACCTTGCGGCG
>NW_022758454.1:16242-16544 GCF_011630105.1 Anneissia japonica
GGTCTCCGCCTCCTCGAGCAGCTTCTCGTTCGACATGTTCACTCTCGGCGCGACCTCGCCACTCGAACGCTTATATCCGAATCTCTCCGAAGCCACGCGTCTCGCGGAGATCTCGTCGTCGCAGAAAACGGCAACCGTGCCCTTTCTGTGACCCGTCTCCACCAGAGACACTTTGGTGCACAGGGTGTGATCGGCAAGCCTGTAACCGAGGGACAGGCAGTCGAGATTCTGCGAGAACGGACTTCGCAGAAAGACGGGATCGGTGATCTCCAGCAGCACGGCCACCGCCCCTCCGTTCTCCG
>NW_022758454.1:16562-19145 GCF_011630105.1 Anneissia japonica
CCAATCGCGAACGACTCCGATTCCTTCCGGAGATCGGATGCCCGAACCGTCCTTGCTCGCGCGGAGGTGCTTCCATCGAACGGGAAGTCCTCGGAGGCGCCATCGATCCACGACGTCCGGAGTCACGTTGTACTCGTTCGCGGCTTCGCGCTTGACGTCGGTCACGACGTATCCGACAGCGAATCTCATCATCTCAGTCGCTTCAGATTTCTCTTCTTTTCGTTCTTCCTCCTCACCTTAACGTAACGCATCGCTAAGGTGTACAGTTCGCCTTTCAGATGTGCGCAATCGTCCTTGTCCTCCAGTTCCACTTCGTTCGTAGTCAAGCTCAACGTTTTCTCTTTTAGGTCCACCACGGCGCGGATGTCGTCCGACATGCTGATCAGCTGAACCGTGAACCAATCCACGTGACGGACGTCGAGGAAGATGACACTACCCGGCGCGACAACGTCCCCGACTAGGGAACCGCAGAATGGCGATATGCGTTTCGCCACAAGAGCGACCGTTGGAAGGAAGTCCGTTCGAAAGAACGAAGGATCGTCGTTCGGAATCGGAAACTTGACTATTTCGCAATCGCACTTGGACCCGCGAGAGAAGCACACGGTGCCTACCAACCGGGAGCAGTCGATGCAACAGTGCATCCCTTCTTCGCAGGATGACAGCAGCACTCTGAGATCCAACCCGGAAATTGTAGATTCCATAATATTTTTTCCACTTTGAATATTCTTAATAACGAAGGACTTTATTTATGTTAGTACTTTGTTGCTCATCAATAAAGTTAGAAATAAAAAAACAAAAGAAAAAAAAAAACGTATTTTGTGTCCATTTTTTTAAAAAACGTGTTTACGTAAATTGGAAAGCGAATGATCTGGCTTCGATGAAACTTTCGGTTTCGGAGTCTCTCAAGTACACGTGAAACCACCCGTGATCCCTGATACACTATATCAGCGATCTCCTATCGTATATGCAACGATCCAACAGCAAATATTCAAAGTGATGTCGGTAAAACTCCGGACCTGAGGGTTGCACGGCATTCACCAACTTTTCGGGATCGACGTCCATGCCAGATAGCAGCAGGTGCCAGCGCGTGTTCTTCAGAGTCACGCACACTTCGGCGAATGTCGGTCCCACGCACCCGTCAAGTTTCAGAGTCGCCAACGTGTCGCAGTTGTTCAGCAGCACGTTCAGGAAGGCGTCGGTGACCTCGGTGTCGTGTATCTCCAAAGTCCGCAGGACGTTCCACCGATTTGAGGCTACGGCGTTCGCGATATCTGAATCCAGGGGACCGTCCCTTCTTTCGACCGCGAATCGCATCGCTCTCACGTCGACTCCGGTTGCCTCGGTCCGAATAAGTCGCGTCAACGCGCCCTTGCTCAGTCGATTTCTTTCGAAGAACTCGGGTTCTTCGTCTAGAAAAACGAGGTCGGTCGAAAGGAAGTCCGACTCCTCGATTCCGGAGTAGTCGAACGGTTCCACGACCTCCCACCTGTCGCTGACCGTCGACAGGTTGAGGTGTCTCGCGAGGTCGTTCTCCTCGTCCACGCCCTCGTAGATCCTCAACCATCCGTCGAGCGACGTCATGTCTAATCTTCTCTTCCGGGACACGACGCAGTCGACGAACACCGCGTAACGGAGACCGACTGCGTCGTCACTCCCGTCCGGGCCGAAGGCCGCGACCAACCTCGTCAACGACAAGTTCATGTCCACGCACCTCAAGGTCAGACCGACTTTTCTCCTCGCCGATCGATAGCTTAGGTCGAACGGCGTTCCCGAGCACTCCTCCAGCTCGAGGTACCCGAGGCGATCCGCGTGGTCGAGGACGCGTACAAGGAAGGCGGGTTCGAGACGGGCGTTCGCGACCGTCAACCAAGAAAGCATGGAGAACGCCTTCGTCGGCAGTTCGGTCGGGAACGTCGGCTTTTCGTCGTCCATCTCGACAAATGATTTAGTTTCTTGTCACCCGTGCAGATTTATACCGTTTTTGTGTACTGGTAAAGAAATAACAACGACAAACTACGATGTTGTCTTCCAAATTCTTGTTTTTTTTTTAATTTCTTTTTTTTTCGAATTTTGTAAGTACTAACAGAATGAACTTTGATTTTCGTAACGATACCGGTCGTGTCCACGTTGATTTCCTACCACGTGATTTCTTCTTGGAGTTAAAGATTCGTTCGAATTTTCATTCCTCTTTACCGCTACTTCTTCTTCGACTTGTTCGTTCGATCGTAGCTGTAACGAAATGAAAGAAAAAAAATGCGTCAGATACAATAACAACAACTACAGAAACAACTGGAAAGAAAAAGGTACTACCGTCGTTGCATACGTCTCGTCGAAGGTGCGCAAGGTTGACCGGCCTTAAAGAAAATGTATTCGTTTTTCATCAGCTCCGCTTCCTCCGAACGTTTCGGGGTAACGAACTGCTGGACGTCATCCAAGGAACTGAGATCGTACGTGGAAGGTTTTCGTTGCATGTTTGTCACGTTCATCTAGAGAATCTAAAATAACTTTGATCGACGTGTGCATTTATAGGCCACTTCGTAAGGTACCCTTGACGTCACCGAAGAACATCATGACGTCAATATC
>NW_022758454.1:19269-21336 GCF_011630105.1 Anneissia japonica
ACCTTGTTCTCCCTCTTCAACTTGGCGATGAACACGTCCACGTCGTTGGACACGTCGTCGTTGCTGTCCGTGTACCAATCCACCGGACCGATCTCGTACGGTTGCTTGGTGGGGTCCGCCCTCGTGTGGTTGGCGCTCATGTCTTTCTGCTTGTACAGAGTCCTCACCGATTCCCTGAGTCTGTCCATATCTTGCTGGCAGGACACCAGAAAGTGCCGATCTCTCCCGAGTTCGCTTTTTCACGTTGAACACGTCGTCGTCGTATTCGTCGATGTCTCCGTCCAATCTGGATTGGACGAGCTTCATGCGCACGACGTTGAGCGCGTCGGCGTCGTAGAACGTGACCCGGCAGGTCGGACACTCGACGCCGTTCGCTCTCGTGTCTTTGGCCCTGCTCCTTATCAACTGTCGAAGACACGAGGTGTGAAAGAGGTGAACGCCGTTCCAGTCCGGCGCCTCGTCTCGATCGACGGCTGCTTCGACGAGTTCGCGAGCTGTCGGAGCGCTTTTGCCCATCGCCATGGCGCTGCTGATGGCAGCGCAGGGAATCGCTTCCAACGAACGGCATCCAAATTCGTACATGCAGATCGCGCACGTTCCCCTCTGAAACCTGACACCTCCTGTCTCGTCGTACTCCATGGTTATCCGCAATCCTTCGGAGGGTATTTCCAGCAGGGGGGATTCGTTCGTGGGAACCGCGTACGAGTCCTTATCGTCGACTTCCACCACCTCCATGGAAGGATCGGAGAGTTCGTACTTCCTCTTCGCGAAAAGCCGATTGAGGCAACCGGTTCTGTTGGAGTTGAAGAATTTGAACACGTCGGCAAATATCGAGACAACCGCTCTCCTTCGTTCGTCTTCTTCCGGCAGTCTGACCACCTTGTCCACCTGTCCGAAGCAGTATCTGAACGCGGCTTCCTGTCCTGCCTTCGACAGCTTGAAATTAGATTTCGTGAAGTTGACCACGTTGTTCATCGCGTGTCCGACGGCCGTGCGATCGAACGTCGCTTCCAGATCCATCACGTCGTCGACGATCTCCTTGATGCCTTCGAACGCGTCCAACCTGTGAACCCGGATGTCGGTCGGGTTCATCAGCACAAGAGACGAAGAGGAGGGACGTCGATGGTCGTCGTCGTCATCGTCGTCGCGACCACTGTTTCGGCGTCGCGTCAAGCACCTGACGGGTACGCTGTAAGCAACCGTCGACGAACTTCCGCACGCCGCTTTACCGTCCTTGCCCTCATCTTCTTCGTCGTCATCGTCGCGTTCCCCGAACTTCGAGACGAGACGATCGTCGAAGCCGTCGTACATTGCAGCGACGCGCTTCCTGGCGTTTCGCACGGCTTCCTCGCCGTCTGGATCGAGCTGGCGGCTGAGCAGGCGAAACGAAAGCGCCGCGGCTCTTCTCGCGTTGCTCTGAAGCGTCTCCGCGTCGTACGCCAGCGACTTGCTCGGAACGGCGCTGACGACCTTGTCGGCGTTGCTGCGCACAGCCAGGTCGTAGTCGGACTCGTTCATCCTGGCAAGTCTCACCATCGGGTTCTCGTCCACGCTCTTTCTCATGTTCGTCAGGTAGTTGGCGTCGTTCCTGTTCTCGTCGATCCTCCTTCTGGTGTTCTCGTCGATCCTTCTTCTGGTCACGGCGCACAGTGGGCCAGAATCAATTCAAAGTGTGCCAAAAGTCTAAAATAGGTAATGTGACAACTTCAACTTTTAAAGGTTGTTTTAGGTCGAGAACATCCTAAATTATATTAATTCACCAATAATTTCATATTTAGTGAATTTTCATAGTGTGATATAACCATGTAAACATGAAGAAGTTGTATTTTACTCGTAAAATGATAAAATTGACAGTTTTGAAAAAATCCCTATGACTTTACTTAGATGAAAGCAGTCAACTTGATACTTCTTGCAGTATTTACCTATTGTTAACTAAATTCGATAGTAAAATAAAAAATGACATTATTGGTATATTTTTAGAATAAAGGACACTAAATATGAGCCAAAAACGCTTAAAAACATTTTTTTCATAAAACCAACTTAAAAGTTAGAATTGCCGGCGATTTT
>NW_022758454.1:24388-27206 GCF_011630105.1 Anneissia japonica
TTGAGCTAACTTGTCTGTGATTGTGTTTGACAAAGATAAACGAAAGGGGAAAACAACTTTTTGTTTCTTTCATTTTATTAACTTTAAATCTTTGAAAGGCGCTGTTATCTGTTCGACGACGGCGGCCGTCTTAGCAGGATCACCACGAGCAGGTTAACAGCTTGATCCCGTCCCTGTGCGATTTTAAGACACCCTCGCATAGGATGTCGGATCCTATCGCATTAGGATTCCGTTCGACCTTTATTTTCTCGCAAAACCTTCGACCTTTATTCTCTCGCCAAACTTTCGACCTTTAATCTCCCGCAAAAACGTTCGACCTTATATGTTCTATTAACGACACCATCGCAGAGGATGTCGGATCCCGTTCGACCTTTAATTCTCGTCTTCAAAAAACCTAGCGCTCTAGGAGTTTCGAATCCTTGCGCAAAAGGGTCATTTCCTGTCCTCCAACGTGAGATCCTAACTCGGTAGGATCCTTTCCTTCTTCGTAAGTCTGATTCCAACTCCGACGCTTAGGTAACGTTGCCTTTCTTGGGCTGATTCAGATCCGACCGCAGGCAGTATTCAACGGAATAGCAGTACCTGTCTAACAATCGGCAGTAATCCGTTACCCGTTGGTGGCATCGAAGTCGAAATTGCACCGCCTAATCGAAAGTCCTATACGCAAACAGGACGCCGTCTTATCGAAAGTCCCGTACGCAAACGTGACTCTTCCATCTCGAAAGTCCTGTACGCCAACAGGACGCCGTCTTATCGAAAGTCCCGTACGCAAACGTGACTCTTCCATCTCGAAAGTCCTGTACGCCAACAGGACGCCGTCTTATCGAAAGTTCCGAACGCAAACGAGACACCGCCTTCTCGAAAAGTCCCGAACGCAAACGAGACACCGCCTTCTCGAAAAGTCCCGAACGCAAACGAGACACCGCCTTCTCGAAAAGTCCCGTACGCAAACAGGACGCCTTCCGCGAAGGTATTAGGGGATCAGAGACATCATCCGGCGAGACCTTCCCAAGTCAAGAGGCACCGAATGCTGCATCGGTGCTTCCCCCCCCCTCGCTCGGCTCCCAACGACAGACCACGACGCCGAGGTGACGTTTGCCCTGGCTACCCGGCGAACCGGGGTCGCACTTCCCGGTGCCTCCAGAAGGAGGCACTAGGCCGGTTCTCCCGAGAGGAAACCGAGCTAGTTCAGATCCGACTGCAGGAAGTATTCAACGGAATAGCAGTACCTGTCTTACCATCGGCAGTAACCCGTCACCCCGTGCGGCATCAACGCTGCGCGTTCGGGAACGAACGAAGATAAGGACGAGGGATGATCGAAAACTTACCGGCACTGCGACTCGGGGATGTACTGGGACGGGGTATCGCGAATTGGTAAACGATTGCTTCTCTTGAAACTTGAATGACGATGGTGGATCCTCGTCTGCGCTTATGTAGGAGTCTCCTGCACACAGATGACGTCATGTGTAAAACGATACATATTTCACGACGACATCGTGCATCAGCTCGACTGGCAACGATGACGTCAAGGGTCCAGTACCTGTTGGGGCAATATTCGGTTAAGAAAAAATAAATGCATACACCGACTGTAATGGCATTCGCTCTTATGACACAGACACATGGTCTTCGGCTGTCAGCGCTTTCGGCTGATCGGCACCGACAACGTCATGAGTGCTGTGTTGGTTCAAGTACCCCATATTGCCTGTAATGTGTATTATGTTGTAAGTGATGACAAAGAAAAGACACAGACACGTATTTACGGCTTTTAATACTCCGCTCGTGTTGAACAGAAGACGTCATCGTTGCCCAATTGCTTGTAATGTGTATAATGTTGTAAGTGATGACAAAGAAAAGACACAGACACGAGTTTAAGGCTTTTATTACATCCGTTCCAGTTTCGCTCTAGTTGCACAGAAGACGTCATCGTACCACAGATCGTCTGTAATGTAGTATTATGTTGTAAGTGCTGAAAAAGAAAAGACACAGACACGTGTTTACGGCTTTTATTGCATCCGCTCGAGTTGAACAGAAGACGTCATCGTACCCCAATTGCTTGTAATGTGTATTATGTTGTAAGTGGTGACAAAGAAAGGACACAGACAAGTGTTTACGGCTTTTATTGCATCCGCTCGAGTTGAACAGAAGACGTCATCGTACCCCAATTGCTTGTAATGAGTATTATGTTGTAATGGATGAGAAAGAAAAGACACAGACTCGAGTTTAAGGCTTTTATTACATCAACTCCAGCTGAAGAGAAAACGTCATCGTACCACAGATCGTCTGTAATGTATATTATGTTGTAAGTGGTGAAAAAGTAGACACACAGACACGTGTTTACGGCTTTTATCTGCATCTCACGTCCCAGCACAGGCCCTCCCGTGCCAGTGTCAGCCGTCGCTCGTTGGCTGAGCAGAGTAGCTACTTTTCCTTGCTTATATTCCCTCGTACATTCTGCCATGAAAAATGTCATAAAATTTCGAATTAAGAATAACGAAAAACACTTTTTTCACGGAAAACAATTTTTTCACGGATGCTACGTGAAGAGATATTAAACTACTACAAAACAACGCATTTAACATTTGCCGATCACCCCCACACGCTTTATAAACGCCATTTCAAAATGCTCATGAATATTGATGAGCCTAGCAGCTTCTGTTTTTCGTAGGATAGTTTGTGGATTATATTATATTTTTTCGTAGGATATTGAAGCTAACTATGCTTTTATGCTTATATAGCGCTAGGTGCTGCTGGGAAATGTTTGCGTCATCGTGCACCACTTTCCCATTGGTGTAACACGATGACGTCGAGATATGTTTCC
>NW_022758454.1:27542-32507 GCF_011630105.1 Anneissia japonica
ATGCTCTTATGCTGGATAACGACAAGCGACCTTTCGACGTCCAAGTTTGCGAGTCGATATGCGCCTTCCTCGACAGACAGGCAAAACCAGTGTGTATGGTCGCTCACAACGGATACGAATTCGACTTCAAGCTGCTTAGGACGGAATTCGACCGTCTCAGACGTTCTCTACCTTCCGACCTGCTGTGTTGCGATTCCCTGTTGGCTTTTCGTGAACTGGAAGGTGCAGATTGGCAAGCGTGGAAGAGGCCGAGGAGGTCGTACGCCCCGCAGAAAATGTTCGTCCGGACTTTCGGAGTGAAACCCAGAAACGTTCACGGTGCTGAATCGGACGTGATCACTTTACTCAAACTTGTGCTCAACTGAGGAAACGCAGTGTGCCGGTGGATGGATGAGCACGCAACGAGGTGGACGGACGTTCAGCAATATTACATCCCGAAAAAGATCGAGGATAAGGTAAAATGATTTTTTTTTGCTCTCTCTCTTTTTTTATGTTTTTCTTTTATGTATATAATTATTGAATTTAGCAAATTTGTTTTTTCTTTGTTTTTATTTTACTTGATTTTTTTTCGGTTGACTCATGAAATAATTGCACAACATAGACAACGTAATTCAAACATCACTGCGGTGGCGCAGCATTCATTCGTTAAATCCGTAGAAATTAATCAAACATTATATTTTTTTTTGTTCTTGCAGATACATGTCGAACCATCTTCGAACAGTCCGACAGTGTAGTGAAAAGCAGACGTTCGATATCTTCGCATCCAGCCTTATTCGCTAGAACACTCAAAACTTGTCGGCGAACGGAAATCTATAGATTTCCATTCGCCATTGCATGTTTTCTGAAAAGCTTTATTTAACAATGCAAAAGCATTCTTTATCCAAATTATCTCCTTTTTTTGTTCTTCTTCTGTTTCTTTTATCATAGGCAGCGGGTAAAAATAACTGGTCTTCGGGGTCGCGGTGAACGACGCACTTGACGTCGCCGCACTTACCTGGGATAGCCGTTATCGATCTATTGTACAAGCATCCTGATTTTAGATATCCTTTTGTCTTCGACCGCCGGAAAGTGATCTTTTTCACAGGTCTGCCCTCTCTTTAAGTTTGTACGTGTTGCCTCCCTTGCCTCATCATATCTTGCATCAACCTGTCGGGATCTTTTCCAGGTCTAGGCCGCTTATTCAGCCAACGACACTCTCTATCTTTATCGCTTTGCCATTTCGTCTCAAAATAAAGAGACTATCAAAAAAAAAAAATATTTCTTTGTAATTTATTTTTTTTATTGGTATATCATATGCAATCGTAATTCAACAAACGTTCGTTCCAGTACTTGAGATACGCCCTTGTCCTGCACTTTGCTGTTTGCAGCAAATCTCTTTTTGCTGTACATTCTGTGAAGACTGTCGTTTTTTTACCTGTCACAATCCACTGGTTTTTTTTTTATACAGCGGTATAATACTCTTGGACTCTATCTTCTGTAGAGGTTCCATTTGTCGTCGAGCGTCGGTCTTTCCCAGTCTGTATTCTTTTCTCCACGTTCGAAACCAAAGTCGGAATTCGAACGAGTTGCCTCCCTTTGAACAAAATTTCGTCGTTCCGGTTTGCGATCTCTTCTGTTGGACGATTCCCCCCCCCCCCCCAACGTCAAGTCCATCGTCTTTAAGATAACGGTATATACTGTTGTTCTATTTCGTGTGCAGCAAGTCGATCGTTGTTTTTGTGCTTTCTTCCATAACTTTCTTGTCCTAATCTTTTTACTCTTTGCCTTTTTTTGTCGATAACCTTTCGACTCCTCTGTTCAGTTTATTCACATAGAGTCTCCGTCGTCGTCGTCTTCCTGTGTAAGTGTTGCGACGTCAGTTTCCATGCGAACATAATACCGGTTTCTTACCACGATATTCCTTGGTAAGTGCGGCTACGTCATGTTCGGTGTGAACATACATTTTTTTTAAAGGTCCTGTCTTATTGCCTCTCTGCATGTCTTGATACGATTTCTGCCTCTCTGAATGTGTTGGTATGATTTCGCATTTTTGGAAACACGGCTTACATGGGCTCGCCCTTTTACATTCTGTGTAGTCCGTTGGTTTTTCACACGTCACGATTCACGGGTTTTTTTATACAACGGTATATACACTTAGACTTTTTATTCACCGTTCCATGTTTTCTGGAAAGCTTTCTTAATAATGCAAATGCAT
Source organism: Anneissia japonica (assembly GCF_011630105.1). Lineage (NCBI taxonomy): Eukaryota > Metazoa > Echinodermata > Crinoidea > Comatulida > Comatulidae > Anneissia > Anneissia japonica. The sequence goes on from NW_022758454.1 coordinate 29,737, forward strand.
ATTTTCTCCAAATCATCTAATTCTGTTGTGCTTCTTCTCTTTCTTTCCTCCATCGCAAGTTGTAGAAATGACGGGTCGTCGGTGTCGCGGTGAACCTGACGACGTCGTTCCGGTTGCGATAATCTCTTCACGTGCAGCAAGTCGATAATTGTTGTTGTGCCTTCTTCCATAGCTTTCTTATCCATATCTTTTTCTTTGGTCTGGTCTTCTTTCCCTTTTTGCGACTCCCCTGTCAGTTTATTTGCATAAAGTTGAGCCTTGTTTCTTCCGCAATCTCCGTTGTCGAGTTCCTGGGTAAGTGTGGCGACGTCAGTTTCCGTGCGAACATAATACCGGTTTCTTTCCACGATATTCGTTATATCCTTCCCTGGTAAGTGTGGCGACGTCAGGTTTAATGTCGGGTTTCCTCCCGAACTTCGAAATTCCACAAACGGCAGTATGTTGCCTCTTTGTCAGCATTCGGTACCTCGACGAATTAATCTCTTTCCAATCAAAGTGTTTGCACAGTAAGTTTGGAACTGTCAAGACAGGAACGTTACTTCTTCCATTTCCTCGTCAATCAATCATCGCCGGTGTTTATCCACGAACGGCGGTATCTCGAACCTTGTAGGTTCTTCTTTTATCTTGGCAACCTTTTCCAGCCAAGGTTCTCGTCGGTCGTTGTTTCCAGCATGTCTTTCTTTACTTTAATAATCTCTTTGTTAGAGCGCTTCTTCCGATTTCCCGAATTGTTTCGTTGCTTTCTTTTTTGGTCTCTTCTCAGAAGTGTTTCTTCGAAGAGTCCGTAGGTCTCTCCATCCTGTGCAGTCTCGTTGTACTCCATCGTTCTAAGACGGTTATTATTCTTTACTTACTCCATCTTTTATTTAAAAACAAAATATGCTTTGTTGCATTCCTTTGTATTTTGGCACATTTCTTTTTATCTTGTGTTGGTACTGAGAACTTCGGGATTCCCATTACACGGACCGTTTCTTTTTTGGCACTTTTTTTTGTTAATCTTGTGCCGGTACACTTCTTCCTCCGGTGGGGGATCGAGCTTGCTTGCAGTTTCAACTTCAATCTTCGGCACAGTTTGCCACACCTTGCATCGGTGCCAGTCTTTTGCTTTACGAGTGTTGAACTGTGTTCAAGAAAAAAACTCAACTAGATTAATTTTCCCTTTCGTCGTCATGGCCATCGTAAGTTGGCTCGTTTGCAGCATTCTCTACTTTTTCTTAACATTTAGGAAATCCTCATTGCCCCAGTTTAGTTTGTCGGCATTGTCCCGAATGAAAGAAAATCATCCCCTTGCTGCCACGACTTTTCGAATTTTGCTTATAGCATCTCATAATCGAAAGCGTGCGACGTACGGTTTCTCTTCTTCATCTTGCATTTAAAAAATGCTGTCTTGATGAATTCTTATTCTTGCTTTTTGTCATTGCCGAACATTCGGCGATTTTGCATAGACTAACGAGAGAACGTTAGTTTCATTTCTTCATCCTGCATTCTTTCTAGCACACGCACTCGTTCCTTTAAACGATTACGTGAAACAAAAACACTAAATAATTTGTTTTTGAACATCTTTTTATTTGGAAAATTTATCTTAGCCGAAAGAATATTTCGGCATTTAATTCCAAATGCCCCTCCCTTCTTTTCCAACGGCGACAGACGACTTTTCGGCGCCAAATATCCCGTCGCAACAGGTCGTCACTACGAACTCAACCGTTTGCAATCTCTTAAAATTAAAAAAATGTATATATTTACATGTAAATATTATCTTTAAAGTTAATTAATCGTAAGTTACTTGGTTTATTTGTAGTAATAGACTAATCACAAATATATATTATCACATAGGAAACTATTAAGCATTGAGACTTAATATCATCGTGTATTTTTATAATTAGGTTAACAATCATTTACAAAAAAATCATGATGGAAATATGCATTAAAACATTTTAAAAAAAAGAAACATGGTGTCGTATTACATTCTTTGCTCGTAATTGTAACAAATGACGTAGTGATGAAGATGATGGACTGATGATAATGGTGATGATGTTGAATGCAGATCTTAAATTCAGCAGCGATAAGTTAAGATGCTGCATGGATGAACGTGTCAACTCATCGAGATTCAAGACACATCAACTAAGCAAACGCTAGATTTTATTAGTCTCCCAAACATGTATTCTAACCATCAATCAAATACGCACTTAAAATTTACAACTGTTCCGTTTTAACGTTATATCGGTCCATGAAACAATACGGTACGTCATCGTTGTCCCCCGTCTCAAATGAGCGAACTTAATCATCTTCATCGTCACCTTTAATCAACACCTTCATTATAATCATCATCATTATACTCCGACTTTAAATATTGAAGTCCGACACATAATTATCGTTATTTTCTATTATTTATTAAAAACTTTCATTCGTCATATTTATATCAATTCGAATAACGGTTTATTTTGTAAGAGATTTTGCTCCAAATCTGTAAATGTTTGGAAACTTGAGTGCAGCAACGTAGTGCTCAGAAGTTCGACGATGAACCAGTAGTACACGTGTTTCCTATCCCGTTTTTACAATAAGTTTTCGGACGGTATTCGTACGTACTTGGGCAAACTGTATGGAAGAAAAAGAATAAAACGGAAAATTATTTAATATTATTTATTTAAAATTCTTGTAACGAAAATCGTTATAAATTCCTTTGTGGTATCGTACTTACATTTGAAGATCTAAACACTTTTCATCGCAATCATCTTCGTGACGATCCAAGTACTTCGGTTGCATTTCCGTCT
>NW_022758454.1:32651-53364 GCF_011630105.1 Anneissia japonica
TTCTCTGCATACCTAGGGAGGAATTGTCCGAGGAGAACACATGTTGCATATGCTGCGAGGCTCCCGTATCCATACTGACGAAACCGTGCAATCACATGATGTCGTGCGAGACTTGTGCGCACCTCACCACGAAGTGCTACGTGTGTAGGGCAAGGATCGAGCAGCGACTGATGAGATGCGAAGTTGAGGAGATGACGAAAGTTTTCAAATGTTGAACCACTTTTGTGTTAATTTTCTGATTTTAGGATTAAAATAAAAATCTAAGAAAATGGAAATCACGCCTAAATGTGTTTATATTTTTTGGACTTTCATTCAAAAGAATTCTAGAATCTCCAGGACACATAATGCTGTAACTGCCGACCGAATACAACGAGAGTACCTATTTTGTAGAGTTTAGCTCGGTATCGATAACGTCATCGTTACAGATCTGAGGCAAACGTAGGAACGCATGACGTAATGGGTCTGTTGAAAACATAGGATAGGCCAACGACGCCAACGACGTCATCGGTCTCATTAACGATCATTACCGTAATACGTTAGCTACAAATTATTTTTAAAGTAAATCTGAAGTTACTTGGTTTATTAGTAGTAAAAGGCTAATCGCAAATATATATTATTACATAGGAAACTATTAAGCATTGAGACTTAATATCATCGTGTGTTTTGTAATTTTGTACAAATGTCGTGATAGAAGTATGCATTAAAACATTAAAAAAAGAAATAAGGTGTCGTAATACATTATTTTGTTATAATTGTTACAAATGCCGTACTGATGAGAATGATGATTTTGGTGATGATGTTGAATGCAGATCCTTAATTTAGCAGCATTAAGTTAGGACGCTGCGTGGATGAACGTGTCAACTCATCGAGATTCAACACACATCAACTAGGCAAAACACTATATTTTTTTTATTCTCTCAAACATCTATTCTGACCATCAATCAAAGACGCACTTAAAATTTACAACTGTTCCGTTTTAACGGCCGGTTGACATAACGTCATATCGGTCCGTGAAACAACACCTCGTCGTTGTCCTTCGTCGCAAATGAGCGAACTTAATCATCTTCATCAGCATTTTTCATCACCACCTTCATCGTTATTATCATCATTATACTCAGACTTTAAAATATAGAAGTCCGACACATACTTATAGTTATTTTCTATCATTTATTAAAAACTTTCAATTGTAATATTAATAATAATTTCGGATAACGGATTATTTCTTAAGCTTTTCTTTGCTCCAAAATTGTGGTGCTCAGAAGTTCGACGATGAACCGGTAGACGTGTTTCTTCTGCGGTTCCTACAGTAGGTTTTCGGACGGAATTCGTACGTACTTGGGCAGGCTGCGTGAAAGAAGAAGAATAAAAAGGAAATATTATTTGAGTAAAAATTCACGTAACGAAAATCGTTATCAATTCATTTAAATTATCGTACTTACATTTCAAGATCTAAACCCTTTTCATCGCAATCATCTTCGTGACGATCCAAGTACTTCGGTTGCATTTCCGTTTTGCAAAATCGGCATCTTCTTAAGGCAGGACCATTGTAGTTTCTTCTGCATTTAATCAGATGTTGAATATACTTCGTCCTTTTTACTGTGTGGCTAACGTCGTAAGGACAAGTTAAATGGCTAGGATCCATCGTAGCTTTGTTGACGGTGGCTCCTGTATCGTCTTGATCTACTGCCTGTTTCTGTTGCCTTGGAGCGATTAACTTTTGACGTTGCTTCGGATAGATTCAGACGTTCGTACTGTTTTAGGTACACGTCGAGACGATCTCTTTTATATGCTTCGATCGACAGACCATGACGTCATCATACTATCTCCAACCCTTGACTTCATCGTTACTGATCGGAGGCAAACGTAGGAACGCATGACGTGATTGGTCTGTTGAAAACATATGATAGGCCAATGACGACATCGGTCTGAGAAACGATGATTACCATAATACGCACCTTGACGTCATCGGGTGCATTTGACGCTGTATAAAACAGTCTTCCAAACACAAAACTCTCCACTTTGCGACGAAGTTAACTCAAGTATTTCGATAAAGATGGAGAAATTCGAACCTAAGAAACTGTTGGAGATTAGAACAGGCATGTCAGGTTTGCTGAAGACGTGCGGAGGCGGAGAGGCACTCCTTGCAGAGGTTGTGACGTTCATCGCAAACATCGATTACAGGGACGTTCCGACGATCATGTTCTTCGACGGGCCGGATGGTCCTTTCGCCAAATGGTGCAAGCCGTTCGTGGCCGACCAGTTTCTCGAAACCTGCCGTTCCAGCGGACGGCAAGGAGTCACCTACACGGACGTTGTAATGAAGGCCGAGAACGACAAGTTGATGATGCCGATGGCTTTCCTGTGCGTCCATCCCGAGGAAGGTCCGATTCAGCTGGTGGACGAAATGGGAACGGTGTTTTCTGCCACTGCGATGCCTTTCGTCCTGATTAACAGCGACAGACTTCCGAGCGAAAGAAGGAAAAGAAAGATGGTTTGCGGAGACTCCACGCTGTCCTTGTTCGATCGCCCGCAACTCGCCGACATGTTAGGCGTCGATGCTCGGTCTCCTGGAAAAAGTCCCATCGTAAATAACGTTCACTCGAAAAGAACGACGAACAGTTTAGTTGGACAATTCCTAAACAAAATTATCCGACAACTACAGGCGTCGACGAACATGCAGTCACCCGTCGAAACTCATTCGCGGGAACAACCGACGACGATGACTCCGGCGGTCCATTCTGCAAACGCGGGAGACTTCGAAATGAAAAGTTTGGCGGTGTTACCGCCTTTACCGACACCCGTCGAAATCCATCCGCAGCAACAACAGGTGCAGCAGCTGGAGGAGGAGGTGGTACGACCGTCGCGGACACCCAAGTTCAACGTGTGCGTAAACATGTGCAAAGACAACGTACTCTACGACAGACGATGGAAGAGATGGAGTAAGCGAAAGATCGAATGTATGGCCGCTAGTTTTAAAGAACTCAAATCGGAAGTCGCGAAACGACAACGAAATATGTCGACGGAATTGGAACAGACTAGATCGGAAACGGAGGCGATTTCGACGGATCTGGAACAGATGAGATCTGAAACGGCGGATATTTCGAGAGACTTGGAACAGATGAAATACGATACGGTGAAACAGAAACAAGATATTTCGACGGATTTGGAACGGATTAGATCGGAGATGGAGGAGCATAAACGACAGCTTTGGACGGATTTGCAACAGATGCGATTGGAAATGCGACAGCAGACACGAAAGTTTGGGACAATGTTATTGGAATTTGGAAATCAGATGATTGCCGATAAAAAGATTTAATGAAAATTAAGTCAAGTTGTTTTGTTGACAATTAAAAAATAACATAAATAAAAAAAGAATTATGATATGTCGATTATTTTTTCTTTCGTTTCCTTTGTTTCGATACGACGGTGTTGATGATGATTGATGATGGGGTTGGAAAACACTGGCACACACCAACGGAAAACTTTAGGTAAAATACAAAAAATATATATAGAGGGTGACAGACACGTTTTATCGAACATCGGAAAATGGCTACAACTTCTTTCGTCCGAACGTATTCCGATATTCCACAAAAACCCGTCTGCCGCACTATATCTAGTGTCCATGACGTCATCCATTCTCTCTACATAGCTTAACGTCATCGGGTGCGGCCAACACGTACAATATAAACTGACACGCACACGACGATTAACACAGTCTTTCCGAAGAGCTCACACGCACACATACGCACACAAAAATATAATTTAAAATATGGAAGAGGTAAAATATAGAATTTTGTCGTATCTACCAATCCGAAAGCTGTTGGAGTTGAACCTAACCGAATACCAACTATGGTTAGTATATAGAGAGATTCATCCCGAAGTCAAGTGGGACTCGAAAGTGAGTTATAGCAAATTTTTTAAGTTTGAAGATTTGTTGGATCGTATGTTTAAAATGATACAAGACGTTGCAGTCGAGACTCGAGATTACGTATTGGAAGCTGTCGAGGATATGCGAGAAAGGATTCTGAATATCATGAAGGACAATACCATAGAATGCAAGGATGCCGTCGTAAGATCAGATTGGGACGATACAAGGCGCCTTATAAACGGTGTCATCATAGGTGAAAAACTGTGTTGGCGAGCCTGTAAAACGGTTGAGAACGCTGAGGATGAATATTATCTACTATCGAGACCATCACCCAACCTAAAGACAAAGCTGCTGAAATTCATTAAAAACGTTACAAACTTGCGTTGTAAGACGGAGAGCGATTTATACGAGATTCTACGAAACAACTTCCATAAAATTTATTTTAATTCTGTCGTATATAAAAATGGATATTCAAAGGGAAATTGACGAGTAGGACTTTCATTGAACTTTACGCAAAAGTTGCGGGTAAAGTAATTTCCATAAACTGTAAAATCAACGATAGGCTCTCCAAAATCCCACGTCATCGGTAACTTCTCTCTGCAAAGCTTAACGTCATCGGGTGCTCCCAACACGAACAATAGAAACTGACACGCACGCGAAGATTAGCACAGTCTTTTAGAAGAGCACTCACGCACACACTCGCGCGCACACCAATGATGTCGGGAGAGCTCTTGCCAAAGATCATCAAGAAGTTTTCTCCATGGACTATAGGCGAACGAAAGAGAGTGGATCGCCTTACAACAGCTACCGTAATTTCCAGAGAGATCGCCAGGGAATTCATATCGTCGCCGGACACCGAATCGTCTCTCTCTCGATACGCCGAAAAGATGGACGTTCGACTAGGACTCGAATTGGATGCCGCCGCGGCGGTGATCGACTTCGAAGAAGACGGGTTCCCGGGTTTGTTTTCGTGTCTCGACGACATGCTGGAAATCGTAGACGTCAACTGGGGTCGAATCGTCATTGTGTACATGTTCGGTAGGAAAGTGGCAAAGAAATGGGCGGAGAAAGGTCTCGAGGACTACGAAGATACCGTAGCCGAGTACGTCGGCGAATACGTGGCCACGGAATTGTCCGGTTGGATCTCCGAACGTGGAGGATGGGTAAGTGTGATTCAGAGGGCTGCAAACACGTTTTCGACAACGTCAGTTTTCACTGATCGTATCCCGATGTACGTACGAAAAATAATAATAATTTATTAATCATTATTTTTTTCTCCACTTCAGGATGACTTCGCAGACGTCGAAAGTCGCTCTCCGACCTCACCGTTCCGATCCTGCTGGCGGTCATGTTGGCAACTCCGTTCGTTTTGTCTAACTGCAGATGACTCTAATCTCATTTAGATATCGAATAAAAAGCCGTCGTTTATAACTGTACAAATGTTTATTAAAATCTGTTTCGATATTGAATATTAAATTGTAGTTGACATACCAAACAATGCGTCTTTCGTTTAAATCATTGCTTTGTGTATGTGTGCTTGTGTTGTGTGTGAGTGTGTGTGATAGAAAAAAAAAGCAGATAATTTTTATTCGTACAATTATTTCCACTCTCTTCTCGTTTATGTAAGGATGTGTAAAGAAACAACTAGACTCTCCGAGTTACAACAGCATCACGTTTGTTATAGTCGATCGGAAACTGTAAATGAGTAAACAGACAAACAATATACGTTTCTTTTCTTTTTTTTAATCAAAAACTACTATAACTACAATCGTATGTGTTACAACAATTACAAATATATACAGTTATTCGGACGAGGCGTAATCGTGGTCGCCTTGAACGACCGTTCTCATTCTCTTTAACTCGGCGTCGTCTATCGTGCCGCAGCTCCTCTTATGCCCAGCAAAACCAACGGCGACGGAGTTGGGAAGGGCGTGTCCTTTGTTCAGAAGCATCACGTTGGGAACTGAGGTGAATTTTGCTTCAGTCATCAACCACTCGTTCATTGCCTTCAGCAGTAGAGTTTCCGCAGCAAACAGTTGTCCGTTCTCTCGAACGAAGCCGCAGTAGCAACGGACGTACGGGCGCACGTCCCTTTCACTTCTGACGAACGTGACGGACAATTTCAAAGTTTCGTTGAATTGCCAAAGCACCTGCTTTTTTCGAAACTGCTCCAGCAGATCTTCCTCGTCCTTCACGGCAATCGCCATCGTGACGATCCTGTCGGCGTCCCTGTCGATGGACGGCATGTCGTCTCCTTTTGTGCCGAGTCTGACGGTGTATTCATCCAATTCCAAAGAGGCATTCGACACGCCGTACATATTCAGAACTGTTTAACGATTAAATGAACCCATAAGATTGATGATTGAATTGGAAAAACTGACAGTGATCAGACCTCGACGGGTTGATTTTCTGTTTGAAATTGCTGAGTATTTAAAAAGGGACGATCTCGTTTTAAAATTAAATGATTATAATGCAGGAAAATATGATTAGTTCAACGCGATAGCTGTAATCGTAATCCGTGTTTTTTCGAATATCTTTTTGAAGAAATAAAGTTTTTGCTAGAAAAAATATCAAATTAGACTATTGGTTGCTGTTCTTGTTAGCCTGATAGTGTTTGACTTATGTAACGACTGACGAAAGAGGAAGGGTTTGAAACAGGACATTTATTTCAAAAAGAAGAAAATCGAAAATTAAATACGCACACACGCAAAACATCTATTACAATCTGTTTTTTGTTTATAAAAGCTTACTTCGGCCTTCCCATGAGCTCGTGACGTCAAGTGTCTAAGAACCGATGACGTACGCTCACCGTACAACGAAAACGAAATAAAAGTCGAGTTAAACTGATTCCATCACACTCGTAGAGCTAACAACATGAACGAGACACTTGGCCGGACGACGACTGCGACAAAGAACACCGACGATGTATGTGTCGGCGGAGCCTCCTCCGAATCGGACCGGCTGCGAATGAAAGAAGAGGAAATCGTTTCCCTGAAAACCGTCGTGCAGAGCATCGACGTGCTGAAGTTTTGCTGAACGACTACGGAGGTTCGATCGATTCGTTGAAACTGGAACTCAAGAAGAAGAACCTAAGCATCGAGCACTTGCAATTCAGACTGCACAGAAACAAACTCGATTCGTTGGTCGATCTCAAAGAGCACGAAGTTTTCGTGCCCGGACACGACAAGGAGGTTCTCGACCAGCTGCTGAGGGAGAACGTGCGATTGCGAACCGTCCTGAACTCGAATTACAGTTCCGAGGAAGTGGCAGAAGCGAAGAAGACGATCGCCGCTCTCTGGATAAGGATCGCCGAACTTTCGTTCGAGGTCCGCACGAAAGATAAGGAGCGCTACGAATTCTTCCGACTAGGAAAAAGACGTCGCGATTAGAAAACTGACGTCGGAGCTGAAGGAGTGTTACGGACAGCGCAGTTACGCCGACGACGTCCATCGAACGTTCTGCCGCGTTCCGTTCGAACGGATGAGATCGAAGATCGGCGATCTGGTAACGGGAAAGATCGACGTGGCTCGGGAGCCGAGGGATTACGAACGAAGGAAAAAGGATGTCGGCGAGCAGAGAAGTGTTGGGTCTCTCTGATCGGAAGATCGATGCAAGGTCTTGGAGGAACAAGTGTCGAGCTTGGCCAGGGAAAACGCCGAACTTTCGAAACAGCTGAAGGAAGTCATAAGCATGAACACCAGATGGCAACGGTACTCAGATCAACGCGAAGCGCACGTCATCAAGCTTACGGGAGAAATCCAGTCGCTTTCTGCGAGGAACGAAATGTTGAAGAGGGATTGCCACGAACTGCGCATGGGCCTGGATAAAAAATGCCGAGAGCTTGATGACTTGCGTTTCGCAAAACTAACGAAAGTTCCGTCGTCAGGGAAGTTTCATACGAGAAGGAAGAGGAGGAGGAAGAGCCGTTGAGATGTCCCAGGTGTTTCAAAGCTTACACCGTCACGGAACACGCTTCGTTGATGGAGCACGTCAACGATTGCGGCGGTGGACACGACGAAGATTTCGATGTAGATGTATTTTATTAATGAAAATGAAAGTAAATAACACAAGCAAACCAAATTTAAAGTTTCAAGTTTCATTTCTTTTATTGCAGTTATTAATTCAATAGTTTACAAATTACAACATTTCATCAATCAAATCTTCCATGATGTGGGCGAACGCGCGATCCAGTTTGGTCGGCGATACGGGTTTGTCGACGACCGAAGCTGTCCTGAGGGGATTGTAGAACAACCATTCCCGTTCCTCGTTCAACGCCAGATCGTTCTCCATGTATTTTTCGACCGTTTCAATCCTTCGGTCGAGTTCCTTCATGCTTCTGTGCTATCGCAACTTGAAATCCTTCTTCCACCTCTCCGCCAGATCGTGGCGTACGACGGACGCCAGACGATTGGCCAGATCCTCCACGTGTGTCGTCGCGTCTTTCGTTCTCTTTTCGACGAGCTTCTTCGTTTGCTCGAGTTCCCCTATCTCCTGTCGGACAGACTCGGCTATGTTGGCAGCGCGAACGTCTCCGACGGATCCGTCCGTCAGACGCAGAGCGTACCCTTTTCTGACGGTCTCTCCGGCGGTGCCTAAACACAGGGTCACGTCTATCCACAAGGAGTTGGATTGCGGGCAAGCGACGATGTTCACTTCCAACACCCTCCGCGTGCAATTCGAAATTTCGCAGATCGAATTCAAGAGGATCGGTCTTGGCTGATTGCACAGTTCGTAGAGGAGGTGAAACGTCCTCCTCGTTGACTCGTTCGTCTCGAAAATCATCACGGCGTACAGGCGACTTTCGTTACAGTCCTCTCTCAGGATCCTCCACCAGAGCACGGAAGGCTTGCCGCATACACCGCAGTCCCTGTTGAGGTCGAACGAGCATAGGATCTTGTTGTCCAACATCATCTTCACTTTCCACGTTTTGCTTAAGGTCGTCAGCGTCGGTCGATTTCGATCGGGTCCGTAAATTTCGTTCAGAAGTTCGCCGACTGTTCTGTCGAACGTGAAGAATTCGCACAATCGCAGCACGCCCATCCAATCGGCGTTCGGTATCTTGCCGTCTCGGTGATACAACAGCAGATGCTTGACGAACAGATTTATCTCCCGCAACGCGAATTTAGACGTCAGACCTAGCAATCTCGGGATCAATATCATCTCGGCCAATCTGAGCTGCCAGATTAAAGACGAGCCGATGTACGCGCTCAAGGCTATGACGTCCGCGTATCGAGTCACGTCAGCGAAGGTGAACTTGTCGCGATAAGAATCGCCGTCCATGTATACCAGGAACTTGAAGACGAAACCTCCGGTAGCGGAGGTGGTGAACGGCAAGACTTCCGACATGTCGATGCTCACCTGCGTGGCGTTCGTTCTCATGATGCCCGAAAATCGGCACAGGTCTCCTATCGGCCTGTAGAAGTAGATTCTGCCTCGTCTGTCTTTCACGTAAAACGCCTTTCTTCCCATCTCGGAACAAAATGAAAGTACAATGCAGACCAATTGTTATATATTTAACAAATACAACGATAACTTAAAAATAATTACGCGCACACATGCGTATTTCTTGTTTGCCTTCTTTAATTCTTGTTTTTCTTTTGTTTTCGTAAACTTTCTCTGGAACGTTTGCAGCAGACTTTCTTTCGACGTCCGGACGAACGCGACGTAGCGCGTTTCCGTTCGCTTGCAGATTCTTCCTGTGAATTCTGTAAGTTTCTTCGAACGTCACCCTTGCCGCCGCCTCCGATCTGCTCTGCACACTTCGCACCGGGAACGTTGAAAGCAATGGATCTGAAACGAAGATCGCCCGCCCTGCACCGCATCATGGACCGCATGAAGCAGGCGGAATTCGACGCCGACTGCATCTCCAGGCAGAATCTTGGTCGCAGATCCTGTCTCTTCAGACCCAGTCGCAAGGTGTTCTACAATCCGAGGAAGAAGAAGTTCTTTCCGGCGATCGCCTACGGACACAGCGACCTTCCCGAATCGCCAGTCGACAACGGCGACGTGATCGCTGGCATGACGATGATGGCCAGGTGTCTGATGTCCGAACAATCGTTCGATAAACTGTACGAGTGCGCCTTCCGATACCTTCGCGGCAGCTTGGCTTTGAAGTGGACCGCTGAAACCTGCGAGATGTACGCGAGAATGGAGAACGGGGACGAGGCTGTCGCGATCCTGATCGCCGACGTGCGCAACAACGGCGGATTGACGCACTTCGTCAGATACCGTCACCTTTCCGCGATAAAGGAAAATTTGGAGAGGCAGATGGCCCGAGATGGCCAACGAGACAAACTGAACGCGGAGACGGCCGAAGCGCCCGAGAGCATCCTGTCCCTCGTCGACCTGATAATCGAGAAGTACAAGTCGCTGACCAGAACGAATGCCAACTTCACGCACTCGTAGCTGTTCACGAACGCGGGAAAAGCGTCATTCCGCGGAGAACCGGACGGTGTGAACAGGGAGCTCGAGATAAGGGAGATCGTCTTCGATCGCATCGTGCTCCGGCTTCTGTCTCCTAGAATATTCGCGATGACGGGTGGAAATCGGGGATGGCGGCCCACTGTACGCGAGGAAGCCGTTACATTCTGCCAGTCCCTGGCCGACCACACGAACGCAAAATGCAATCTGGTTCGCAACGAAGACAAAGTGCTCACGTTCGTGTCGACGACGTCCCCGAGCGCCGACTGCCTTGGAAGGACGGTCGAAGACGGGACGAAGTACTTTCCGTACTACTCGTTCGCCGGTCCCAGAGGCGAACCGGAACCGTTCGTGAACAGAAATTACTCGTACAGAGCGGACAGGGTTTCCTCGCTGCCGGTATCGAAAGGCGTTGGAGTCTTCACGCTGCTGTTCCTGTCCATGCTGCAGAATCCGACGACGACCCGGGTGCTGGTGAGAGAGGGAGTGTACGTCAACACGTCGTTCCTCCTGTTCAGGACCGTGGAGCAGCGAACGTGCAGCGTCGTGATGGCCAAGTCGGGAGCCAACAACCGCTATCTCTTCCTGGGCAACGGAAAGTTGGACGCGATCGAGACGATCGCGTCGTCCTACAAGACGAGCTGCCGCATCGAGATCACCTACGTGGACACCAGCCCGATGGACAACACGAGGGCGCAGCACTACGTCGCCGGGTTGGGATACGTCAGAGGCATGGGATGCACTATCATGAATCCCTCGCAACAGCACCAGCGACAGGGACACGAGGATTTCGTGGCCGTGCCTCTGCCGGCGTGCTTCGATCCCGAGGCGCAGGAGTTGATGATCGTGAACGGCAGGGCATCCGTCGCCGACGGCAACTCCAACCAGTCCTTGGATCAGCTGGACGAGATAACCGAGAAGTTCACGACGAATCCGTACGCGACAATCGGAGCTTCGGAGGCGCACGTCACGCTCGCGCTGAAGCACCCTCTCTGGATGACGGACAACGCGGGCGGAGCCGGCGGCGTGCACAGAACGTACCTCCTTAGCAGACAGCCGGTAGAGCAGTACAAGTCGGACCTAGACCAATTCTACCAGCCGGTGCTCAGCCACAACCTGAAGGAGGAATCAAACGTCGGCATGCAGGGTAGACAGTACAACGACAGCAGCCAGTCCGAACCTTGCGCATTCAAGAGTATCAACAAAGGATTCTTCACTAACACTAACACAGCTCGTCGGCGTTCCGCAACCTCCTTGACGTGTCCTCGTGCAGAACCGATCAGAGAATGCTTCTCGTCGATCCGGCGACCTGTCTTCCGACGGGACGGGGAACCGACGATCAGTACATCAGAACCGGATTGACGAAAAGATATCCTCCTTACTGATAATTTAAAACAAAAAGTGAAGGGGCCAAAGTGTTCGTACAGTGTTGTAAAGAAAAAAAATTGAATTTTGGAAAATAAAGTCAGAAAAAAAAACAATCTTGCCTGTTTCTCGTGTCTTACTTTTTGTAACCCTTGATGAACCAGAAATCCTCCTCCTTGCAGTCGTCCACCCATTCGGCGTACACGTTGTCGCCCAAACACTTGACGATTACCAAGGCGGCAGGGCGAGCTGACAGTGAGAAAGTGTTTGCCAAAATCAGCGCTCCCAGCTGAGCCTGGATTTTGGCTTTATCCAGCAGACTGGGTCGAAATGCGGTTCCACTTTTGCGAGGAGCGGACTCGCGCTCCTGCATGATCTGCGGCATGGTCATGGACGTGAATTTGAATTCCACGACAACCGGCCGACACGTCGAACGTTCCTTCGTGATGAGATCGACGACCGCGATGCTGGCGTCGGGACTACCCTCCTTCGCGTTCGTCAAGGGGTGTTGGGCGGACACGAAAGTCAGGTCCAAATCTTCGAGCATTCGATTCACATCGGGATCTTTCATCGCGGACACGGCGACGTCCATCGCCCGACCGACCTTGCACATCTAGATGTGTATAAGAGACAGAACCCGATGATGAGACTTGCAGGATGAACGAGTCCGACTACGACCTAGCTGTGCGCAGCAACGCCTGTCTCTTATACACATCTAGACGGCCGTCAAGTTCTTGCCGTAAGCTTTGTAACTACGACCTACACCCCCGTCATGGGAACCTGCCGATGTCGGAACATGATTTTATTTTTGCCTTTCTTTCTTTTCTAACATAATATGAAAAAAAAATATTTACGATAATACGCCAACTCTTAACCCCACATCGGGTGTTCGCCGATAGCAGCCAAGTGTATTTGTGTATTTCCGGACGCGATGTCTGCATCGGAGAATTAAAAAACATATAAGAAAGATGACATTCGGCACCAACGACGGCAACCTCCGATCCTTCGGAAAAGCGTTCGCCGACATACCCAAGCAGATGGACGATGCTCTGCACGACGTGTACTCCCTGAAAGGCGTGCGAGCGTGGCACAATCACTTCGCCCTGCACCTGCAGAAACTCTTCTATCTGATGGGGGCGCTCATCTCCGCGGTGTTCGTCGTGAACGAGAGCGACAGGGTTGGCAGGCACCCCGGAAAGATAGATTTCGAATTCGTCACACGTCCGCTGTTGTACGCGGTCGGCGTGGACGTGTTCACCATAATCGTCAACTTCCTGTACCTGATGACGAGAGCCGCGTTCGAGAAGCATCTGTCCAGGTTCAAGGAACCGGCGGTGTTGGAACGCATGTTGCTGCACGTGCTGCCGGTCGCGGCGGCCGTCATGCTGGGTCTTCTGGCTTACAGCATCCCGTACTGCTTCTTGACGACCAAGTACGTTGACTCGGAATTCTGCAGCTCGTCGTTCACTCCGACGGTGAACCGCGTCCTCCTCGTCCTTGCCATCGTCGCCGCCGTTTGCCACATGATATACGGGGTATACCACCACTGGCGTTCGACCAGCACCGTCCACGTGGACACGGGCAGGGATGCCATGATGGAAGAGGACGATTACGAGTACACGAGGTTGATGGACGCCAACGACGATCGCGGTACGAGAAGAGGGCAGTCTTTCAGACGATGACTGCGATCAGTCGATATTTGGTATTAAAGAGAGATAGAGAGAACTTAGAAAAAATAGGAATTGGGAAATGTCGTACAGAAAAAGATTTCTCGGTCCATCGACAAGACACCCGTCGGATCGGTCGAATCGGTCTCGTTTCGTCGACGACAGAGTCAACCGTCCAACGATCGGAGGATACAGGCCGTGCTATCCGAAGCTCAGCAACAAACACCTGAAGGTGTACGTGGTTTCGAACGAACAGAGACCCGAAATTCCTGTGCTCGAGGCAAAGGCCGAAGGTCGGGAGCCGATGTCCCTTCGCGAATTCCGAACGACGGTGCTCGACCGAGTGCTGGCCAAGGACTGCATCACCGTCTCCCAGATGGTCGATATGGCGGAACACCGACCGATCGGAGCCGGTTTGGCGGCCACCCTGTTCGAGCTGAAATCGGATCCCGCAAAATACACGCTGTACTCGCTGAGATCCATCCTCAAGATGAACGCGGCCGGTCTGAAAGGCAGGTTGTCTGACGCGGGGCACGACCCGAACTCGTTCGACCGGTTCTCTTCCAAATCCTCTTTTTACGCCGTGGAATCGGTGGCGATCGCCTCCACGCCGGTGGCGAGGAAACACTGACGGCTGCTAAACGACGGTCTGGTCAAACAAGGCAGATCGTTCGAGTTGGATCGACCGATGAAGCAAATCGCGGTTCTTATGCTCGCCAGGTCAACAGGTTCCACTTCTTCGCGAACCCGCCCAGATCGGTGATCGCGATTCCCGGCAACCTCGTGGCGACGGCGGACTCGGTTCTCGAGTACGAAACATGCGATTCGACGTCCTGATCAAGACAGTTCTGAAACGCGTCGGAATGAGAGAGGCCAGTACCGGCCTGCTGAGATTTTTTCGCGAGTTCGACTGGACGCAGAGATGCGCCCGTCTGGTGGCGGTCGGCGATGAAGTGCTCGAGAAGGAGATCAGCTCGGACGACCAGCCGCCCGAGCGCAGGACTGTGGTCGCTTCCGGTCAGGAGGATTCGAATTTGATGGTTATGTTTCGTCTGCGCTGCAAGATTCGGAGGTGCAGGCAACGTTTCAAGAACGATTACCATCGCACCAAACACATGGAAGTCGACCACTCAATTACTATGGAGGACGTGAAGATCTCGACGGACATGGACTCGGAAGAGAGGAGCAAGCAGTACGAGATCGTCGACGAGCATGCATGGCTCGCGATGTATCCCTTCCTGGAAGATCGGCAGAAAAGAGAGGTGCACAGGGATTTCGTGAAGCGGTCCACCGAATTCTGCGAGATGCACGCCGAAAACCTGTTCAGAATTAAGATGATAGAGAACGAGCTGGAACTTTGGCGGAAGCCGAACCTCGCAGATCAAGCGTGCGCAGATCAGAAGAGGTGGCGACGCGAGATGCTTGAAGAAGGAAGGGCGATGATCGTCGACGAGGAACGGTTCAGCAACATCGTGACTCTGTCAACCGCCGTGACCAGAAGAAGGATCGACGAGAACAGGAACGACGCCAACTACCTGACGAACATGAGAAAGAGCGTGGACGAGAACCCGATGGTGAGACTTGCCAGGATGAACGAGTCCGACTACGACCTGGCTGTGCGCAGCAACGCCGACAAGGACGTCAGCGCCGTTCCGAGCAAGTCGCTGGCGTACGACGCGGAGACGCTTCAGAGCAACGCGAGGAGAGCCGCGGCGCTTTCGTTCCGCCTCCTCAGCCGCCAGCTCGATCCGGACGGTGAGGAAGCCGTGCGAAACGCCAGGAAGCGCGTCGCTGCAATGTACGACGGCTTCGACGATCGTCTCGTCTCGAAGTCCAGGGAACGCGACGATGACGACGAGGAAGATGAGGGCAAGGACGGTAAAGCGGCGTGCGGAAGTTCGTCGACGATCGCTTACAGCGTGCCCGTCAGGTGCTTGACGCGACGCCGAAACGGTGGTCGCGACGACGACGATTACGACGACGATTACGACGACGATTGATGTCCCTCCTCTTCGTCTCTGGTGCTGATGAACCCAACCGACATCCGGGTTCACAGGTTGGACGCGTTCGAAGGTATCAAGGAGATCGTCGACGACGTGATGGATCCGGAAGCGACGTTCGATCGCACGGCCATCGGACACGCGATGAACAACGTGGTCAACTTCACTAAATCTAATTTCAAGCTGTCGAAGGCCGGACAGGAAGCCGCGTTCAGATACTGCTTCGGACAGGTGGACAAAGTGTGCAGACTGCCGGAAGAAGACGAACGAAGGAGAGCGGTGGTCTCGATATTCGCCGACGTGTTCAAATTCTTCAACTCCAACAGAACCGGTTGCCTCAATCGGCTTTTCGCGAAGAGGAAGTACGAACTCTCCGATCCTTCCATGAAGGTAGTGGAAGTCGACGATAAGGACTCGTACGCGGTTCCCAATAACGAATCCCCCCTGCTGGACATACCCTCCGAAGGATTGCGGATAACCATGGAGTACGACGAGACAGGAGGTGCCGAGTACGCGGAGGAAGTGGTCAGGTTTCAGAGGGGAACGTGCGCGATCTGCATGTACGAATTCGGATGCCGTTCCGGAACGAAAGCGCCGCGGCTCCTGTCTCTTATACACATCTAGATGTGTATAAGAGACAGGCTGTTCCCTCCACAGATCCATCTCCCTTCTGATTTCCGTCTGCTCCTCTTTGCTGCTGTCGTCCTTGTTCTTCAGTATCGTCAGTATGGCCTCCAGCTGTTCGGGAGCTGTCTCTTATACACATCTAGAAATCTGAAGCGACTGAGATGAAGAGATTCGCAGTCGGATACGTCGTGACCGACGTCAAGCGCGAAGCCGCGAACGAGTACGACGTGACTCCGGACGTCGTGGATCGATGGCGCCTCCGAGGACTGCGAAGTCCGTTCTCGCAGAATCTCGACTGCCTGTCCCTCGGTTACAGGCTTGCCGATCACACCCTGTGCACCGAAGTGTCTCTGGTGGAGACGGGTCACAGAAAGGGCACGGTGGCCGTTTTCTGCGAGGACGAGATCTCCTCGAGACGCGTGGCTTCGGAGAGATTCGGATATAAGCGTTCGAGTGGCGAGGTCGCGCCCAGAGTGAACATGTCGAACGAGAAGCTGCTCGAGGAGGCGGAGACCGTCAAGAATCTTGCCAGCAGCGTGGCTCCCGAACAGCTTGAGGCCATACTGACGATACTGAAGAACAAGGACGACAGTAGCAAAGAGGAGCAGACTGAAATCAGAAGGGAGATGGATCTGTGGAGGGAACAGCTGGCGGACTTCATGAAAAGGCTGACGAAGACCGTCGAGAGCAAGCTCGGCTCCGAATATCGGAAAAGAATGGAAGATTTCAAGGAGATGACGGAACGGTGGTCCGAACCTTCGTCCGAATTCGACGTCGTCGCTTCCTTCAAGGCCGCAAACGAACTGATCGGCGACGCCACCTCCGGCAAGACGAACGGCGCCGAGCTGTCCTCTCTGCTGAAGACGCGCTTTCCCAAGATGGATGGAGACGCTCGCTTCGCGAACGCCACCACGATGGTGGATCTGCTCGATCTGCACAATGAGTTGCTGCACAAAACGAACCAGAATGCGATTAACGTGTGCAACGATTACTTCGAGAGCATGAAAGAGAGGATAAGAGAAAACAGGATGGACGGCAGAGGAAGCAGAAAGCGAACTCTTCCACGCAGCGGAAACGAACGGGATATCGGCGAATCTTCCGAGAAACGACCCGTGCCGACGGAAATGGAAAACAGGATGACCGACGTGGTCTCTAAACTTACCGAGATTCTCGCCAAGCAGCAACAACAACAGCAGCACAACAACAACCAGCAGCAACAACAGCAACCCCCTTTGTCGTCGTCTTCCTTTGCTCCACCGACGGACGAACCACAGCCGCAGACGGTGGACGCCTGCTACCGACAACCGGAAAAGAAGGATGAAAGCTTCAACTACTGGAAGTCGCACGGCGCTCGCTACCAGTAATTGACGCTGAACCAGGCTCTTCTCCCCTAATCGAATGCTCCAGTTGTCGATACCAGTTCGGAATGACGATCTGCGACGGGTGTAGCTGCGGCGGGTCGGGTCCCGGTTCCTGATCTCTTATCGCGTTCGTCGACGTAACGACCGCGCTGGTTGTTGCAGCCGCCGCCGCCGGAGCAGCATCCCTCTGGGAGTTGAGATCCGCCAGAAAACTTCGTAGATCGGTAACGCTCTTCAGGTACCTTTCGGTGGCCCTGTACGCTATGCGATCGGAGTCGTTCTCCACGAAGTCTTCCACGCGAAAATTTTCGGCAAAGAATCTGCAAAGTTCCATTTGCGTGACGACATGTTACATCCGAACGTCCGACGGAAATATGACGCTGAGGTTGTCGCTGAATCGTCTGCCGATTCCCACCGCCTTCGGCAACGACGGCGGTGGAGACACGTCGGTCACGGAGGCGAGGTTCGAGGAACTTAGTCGCAAGCACACCAAGGTGATAGACGAACTACGGACGAGCAACGACGAGAACGCCAGACTTCACAAGATCGTCCAAGATCTGACGAGCAAACTTGACTCGTTGAGCGACGAGAGGGATTCGCTGCGCAACAGACTCGATCGCGTCGCGGATCGTCGGTGGGAGGAGGACGAGGAACCGACGGACGTCGAAAGGTTGGCATAGGTGTACGCGAGCACAGTGAACGTGGACCTGACGGAAGTCAAGAGCAAACGCACGATAAACGGTGTGGACAGCTACTACGGCGTCGCCCCGTGGTTCCGGCAGCTGCTAGAAGACACGTTTCGTTATCTGGACGGGAAGCTGAAGGGAAGCATGGGAATGGGATGCGACGCGTTCGTGTCCGCCATGGTGTCCAATGGGGCAGCGGGTTCCCTGTGCGAGATGCTGAGGCAGTTTCAGGTGTACAAAACGAATATACACATCTGATCTCCTCGAGACGCGTGGCTTCGGAGAGATTCGGATATAAGCGTTCGAGTCGAGGAATATCGAAGATTCGTCCGAGTCATACTGTCCGTCTTGGTGGGCGACGCGGCTCGGCAGACGTCGCCGTAGGAGAACACGTCGAAGTACGCCACGTCGGATTTCGCAATCAGGTCGCTCGGCAACTCTCTCGTTGGAGACACGCGAACGACGAGCGCGTCTTTATCGACCTTCCCAGAACTTCTAAATTCCACGAACGGCGGTATCTCGAACGGCATCGCCAAGGACGTCTCTCTGGTGGAAGTTCCCGCACCTCCGCTTCTATCGATCTTCTTCCGTTCGACCTGACCGCACCGGTGCGAGTTCAGTACACAGAGTCCACGCCGCTCGAACCTCCTTTCGATCGACCGTCTCCCAAGAACAGCACGTCGAGCTGCGGGTTGTACAGACAGACGTGCCGACGTCCGTGCACGCAGGGTCGCCACCGTTCGAACGTGTCCGAGAAGGGCTCGTGCAGCGACGCGTCCAGGAGTATTCCCAACGTCAACAGCATTCGCATCCGATCGGTCGCAAGCATCATGGACGGTACGAGGGAGACGAGAGCAAGAAGGCGATCCTCTTCGCTGCGACGGACGACGCACTTCCTGGCAGCTATCTTTCCGCTGAGGAAGCGTGCGCGACGAAAGAAATCGAGGCGCTCGTCTTCGGAAGAGAACAGCGGACACATCTGCCACAGCGGAAAGAGGCACGTCGGCGTTTCGATCACGTCGTTGCGAAGTGCAAGAAGTTGGCGATTCTCTCCTACTTCCTCCAGTCGAGTTCGCGGACGCCGCTTAGCAGAGATAACAGTCAGCACGTTTTCGCCGTCGTCGTGCAACGTTTCGTTGTCCGAGAAATGATCGTCGACCAGGCGCACTCCGAAGTCGTGTCGGCCGTCCCCGAAACGAACGGCGATCGCCGCCCTCCTGATCTCGGGAGGGAAGGACGTGCGAAACCATAGTTGGAATTCGAACATATCGCTTCCTTTCGAAACGAAGTCCGTCGTCCCTGTCGCGACGGCGAGCAGACCGCTGGCGTCAGAGGCGACGAGATGCGCCTTCTTAGGATTGTGCGGGGACGTCAGCTTCAACGCGAATATACCTGTTACCGGCTTCGTTTTCGAGCTCACGAAAACGCACCTTTAATAATGTGAGACGACGGCCACCCGACGTCCCTCCCTCTGATGTTAGTCAGACGCGGAATTCTGGTCGACGTGTTCGTCGTTCTCTTCGTCGTCAGCGTACCTTGGAACTGGCTGCTGCTGTACAGGGAGAAAGTCGCCGAGAACAGGGCCGAGATGTCGAAGCTTTCGAGAGTCCCGGAACACTGCAAGTCCCCGTACGACGTCGGCGGAGCCCGCGCGTTCGTGCAATGGATCGGCAGGATGATAGCGTTTCAGGAAGATAGATGCCGAACGTACCACACGGCGCACATCGTGGATCCGATACTGTCGGCGTCGCCCATCGAAGCCTTTGCGAGGACGTTGTCCAGTCTCACTATCGCTCCGGCTCGCGCCGTCGGCAAAGCGATGTCGGAATTCAACCTGCATTTCATCGGCAGAATTCCTTTCACCATTTGGATACCGGCTCTGATAACTTGGCTGTCCTTTGTGGTCGCGACCGTCGTCTGCGCGTACGCGTCCATAAGAGCTCGCACGTCCGCCGACCGTTCACTTCGACCGATCGTCGTCGTCGAACGCGGTACGTCCGCCGAAAGGAGGCGCAGATGGTTTTCCAAAAGACCGAGACCTATTAAAGCCAAGTGATTACCATTATTTTTTTTTATTTATGTCTTCATCGCGACAACAGCAACTCTCAACGCATTCGTGATCGACGCTTCAACATGTGGGAACCGACGGTGACGACGGCATTCCTCTTGACCCTCAATGTGTGGACGTTTCTGTACGCCTCGTTCATCGCTGTCTTCAGAAAAATACGGTATGATCGGATCGACTTGTTCAATCGTCGAAACAAACTTCTCGTGTGCAGAACGTGAGTGTCAATTTTTGTTGTTTTTCTTTTAAACGTTGATTGCTTTATTTTTCGTGTCCTTAAAAATTCATTCTTTCTTTTTCTTTTGTCTCCTTTCCGGACAGATTCATCCAATGTTACTCAAGCATATTTTTACCGGTCGTGGCGGTGATGATGGTTTTTAAGTCGGGTGTGATGTACGACCGCAGTCTGGTGAAACGATTGGACGTGCAGGTCATGTGCGCAGTGGCCCTGGGTGTCTTCTCGTTCAAATTCGTAGAGTCTCTCCTTTTCGATGCCGTCCACCGGTGGGAAGAATGCTTGTACGACGTCGTCGCCATATTTTCTCTGCTGATATCGATATTCGTCGAAGAGGAGCACACGATGTCCGTGGTGACGATGTGCGCCCAGGGGAGCAGAGCCACGTGGAGAATTTTGATGGTCATGAGAAAGTTCTG
>NW_022758454.1:53879-63212 GCF_011630105.1 Anneissia japonica
GCCAACGTGCTCCGTTATCACTTCGACAGCGTCCTCTCGGAAAGCAGACCAGCGCCTCCCGACCTGTCTCTTATACACATCTATCGTCCCACTCGGGTCGTGGTCCGCATCTCCGGATTCGAAGCACCTCCAACTTACGATCAAGTTATGAATAGTTTAAATGTTTGACAATGAAAGGATATCAATAAAAAAATTATTAAATGTGAATTATGAGTCCATAGTGTGTTTTACTTTTGCGTGGGTACACCAATTAATACAAAAAAATATATAGAATACATTTATTTTTATTTTTGCTCGGATATTTAATTTTTATTGTCCTTACTTTTTTCGTTTGTCGTGATCTCCAGAAAGTGCCATTCGCCGTCAGATCGTGCGCGCCGATCTGGCGGAAAGTTTGCGAACACGACGACGTGCGGCACGATTTCGAAGAACTTGGTCGCGGCGAAACGTTCCGCACCGAAAGCCAGACCGTTCGTGATACCTTCCAGCACTTCGTAATCGACGCGTCTCCTCTGGCGGCGGTCGAGATCGAACACAGCTATCCTCTGACCCCCGTACCCGTACGTACCCTCGTGCGTCTCGCATGAGCAAAAGACTATCGCGTTCTCGACCGCCGCAAGGTATGTAGCCATGAAACTCTTCCCGGAATCACCGTTCGGATCGTAACACCAAATGATCGCTCTCGGATGCGGCCGTTTCCTAAGGTCCATTGTCAGTTTCACTTGCCATGGTCTCAGCGAGAATCTGCGTGCCTGTACCTCCGAAATTGACGCGGCAGCGTTCGCGACGGCCTTCATTTCTGCAATGGCGGTTATTCCAAAGCGGTCTTTATATATAATACGAAAACTCGAAAGAATAACAAGTGAACACAATATTTTTTTTTTCGTAAACACTTTTATTGACCTCAATTTCAATTTATCTTAGTTTTTATCGAACTAATTTCTATCGATTTATATTCCTTTTTTTACAACTGTGTATTACTGAGGTTTAAGAACAGCTTCCTCTTCTTTCTCTCCTTCACCACCTTGTCGCAATCGGAATCACGCTTTCCGTTGCAAGGGGGGATGTTTTCCTTGTTCGAGTCTGCGTCTTCGTCCAAGTTCTCGTTCCCTTTGTCCTCGTCGACGGCGTAATCGATGTGTTTTTTCTCCATCATCTCCAATCTAGCGACTTCCACCAACTCAAGTGCTTCCTCATAGTCGGTGCGATCGATTCCGGCCATCAGGCACGTCTCCTCTTCCGTGCATGCCTCCCTCTCCAATATGCCGTTCACTATGGCCACGATGGTCTGTGGCGATTCGATGGCTGGTCTCGAGAAGAATTCGTCGTAGCTGGCGTCCGAGTCGGATACGGGACCGGCGAAAAGGCAGCGGCGCGTTACGTCCACGGCGACTGGACAGTACAGAACGAGGAACCTGTTGGTCGGCGTCGACTTGTTGTCCGAGTAGCAGACCACGTTGAAGCTCACGTGCGCCAGATCTCCCTAGACTATCTCGTACCGCCGCTTACCCGACATCGGCTTCGGTGACAGACCGGGTATCAGGTCGGCGACCGGCAAGTTCTTGTACCTCCTGTCCGTGTCGGCGTTTTCGAGGAAGGCGTTCTTCGCCCAATCAGACACGTGTTTGATATCCGGATTGTTTTCCTCCATTGAACTGCGCGATCGAGCGAGGTCGTTCGCCTTTCTGAAGCTGGTGCCCGTCTTCATCTTGATCTGCGGGCATCTCGGCGATCCCTCGACGGGAAGCTTGAACTTCTGGTAAACGCCGGCCCCGTCCGCCACCTCTTTCGATCCGTAACGACCCCTGAATCTCTTCACAAATCCGGCTAAGAATCGATCGACGTATAACTTGCCGCCGGAGTCGTGACACTCCTTGTAACTAGGGTGCGACATCCAAGCGGTCGCCGCGTAGTGGAAGAACAGGGCGTCTATCAAGATGGCCACCAGTCCCATCTTCGCCATCCTCAACGGCCCGTTTTAAGGATTGTAGATTCCGTTGAGGTAAAACGAGTAACTGGCGGCGTTCAAGTCCGTCTTACCGACCCGTTCTTCGAACATCTGGTTGCAGCCGGTGGTCTGCATTCTCTTCTGCTTCTCCTCGGACGTCACGTAGTTGCCCAGCTCGCCGAGGTTGGGTTCGTACATGAGGCCCATCGAACCCGTGCTGATAGTCGTCGTCTTGTTGCCGTGCTTATCCAAGAACTCGACCGAACATTTCGAACGCGATTCGTCTCCCTCGACGGCGGACAGACGGACGGATTTCACCTTGAGTATGTCGGTCGCCTGTCTTCGGTCCCACGCCTCGACGCATTTGAAGACGGTGCGTCCGTTGTCGCTCGTCCTTTGGTGCACGTTCGTCACCGACTCGAGCACGGAACCGTCCCCGCATTCCAACTTGTCCGATCTTGGGAAATTCGAAGGGTCCATCGCCTCCTCGTCAGTGTACTTGAAGGTTCTCGATTCCGGCCACATTTCGCAAGTGTGCATCACCCATTCCAGGTATTCTGTCGGCAAGTATTCCAGCGACAACTTGTCGAGAAGTTGGACGATTGCATCGTCTTTGTCCAAATCCAAATTACGGTTGCGTGTTGCCAGTTCGAACGACATCGTTGGAGTGAATAATTATCGGTTCTCATTAACGGTATTTATATAGAAAAAAAAATTCGCACATACGTACTCAGATGGTGTCGCTATATTTTCCTCTGTCCTTCGTTGCGATCGCATCGGCGACATTTCTGGCGATGCTGTGTGCTTTCACGCTCGACCTGGCAGTCGACGATGTCGAATTCTTGGGCACCGGGACGGTTTCGAAGCTGACTGTGTCGGAAGGAAAGGTGATCGCCGTTCTCGCGGTTCTACCTGGATCGGCGACGTGCAGCATGCACGCCACGGACGATTTTTCGATGCTCGCTTCGGTCTTGTGTTCGGAAGGAAAATGCACGTTGAACGACGTCGGAGATTACGCGTACGTCAGGTGCTACGACGAGGACGGCAACTTCGCAGGCAGATCGGCGTTCCGCACGACGACGACGAGCGTGCCGTCCGACCGAAACTTTCCTCCGCCGCCACTCTTCAGGATCGGGCACACGACGTTCGAGCACGCGACGCAAGACGGCATGGTCAGGGAAGTATTTACAGTCTTCGAAGGAGACGTGATATTCCGGGCAACATGAGTCTGAGACGCTTGCGTTCCATCTAACGGGTGGTGTCCGCGTCCACCGTGTGGTTGGTGAGATCCAAGTTCGCGAGGAGAGCCAGTCTGACGATGATCGCGTGCGCCGCCTTCTCGTTCCTTTTCTACGAGACGTTCGCCGTCGAGAGATACAGGAAGTACGGCTGTCTCTTATACACATCTAGATGTGTATAAGAGACAGGTTTACTTCCGAGGACAGGTATCTACCGGAGCGGCATGACCGCATAGTGAAGCTGTTGAGCGTAGCTGACAATCTCTGCAAGTATTCGGCGTCACCCTGCGTCGTGGTATTCACTCCGGCGCCGACGGACAGAGAGTAACCGGACCGACTCGTCAACATGCATGCGAATCTCCCGACCTCGCAGTGCGTGCCGGAGGCTACGGTGCTCAGAGCAAAGAGCAACAGAATCTTGTTCATCGTCTCGTTGATCGTTTTCGACTGTCTCTTTATTGCCTCGTCGCTTATATTAGGTGGAGAAACGGAAACTCGATGACGTGCGTACTACGTCATCTAACTTGCTGTGACGTCAAACGTACAGACCTTTCGTGTCGACGATCATCTTCAGAAACATTGTGTCGTCTTTGACGTAAACGGGATTTTTCAGGATGTCCTGAGAAACGAAGAGAGGGCATCCGGAAGCTATATTCATGTCGCCGGTCGGTCTTTTGAAGCTGCTGCTTCGAGGGTCCGGTTTGAAGCTGTCCGAGCATCGTCACCTTTTGATCGAACGGCCATTTGAGTAGGGCGTCGTAGTCTCCTTTCATGACGACGAAGAACATGGAAACGTGCGTCCCTTTGCCCATTCCGTCGCCGTTCAGATAGATCCGGGCGCACATCTTGTATCCGAACCGACCGGCGTAGAAGGGTTGGCTGTAAAGGGACACGATTTTGCCGCTGTCCGCCAGCTGCTTCATCATACTCACCGAATTTAACTTCCACATCAGCACGCCGTCGTAGCTGGCAGTTTCCAAAATCTGAAAACGCAAATTCTGTTCCGACAGCTGTGCAGATTGTATGTCCATTTCCTTCTGCATGTTCGAAATCTGTTGTTGCGCGGGTCCGCGGAGTATTCCTCCTCCTCTTCCCCCGGTTCCACCGATGGCTCCCATTTCTTAAACATTCTTTGTCAACGCTGTCGTCGATCCGTGCAACGAATCGACCGTCCGTCGGATGTCTTCGTTCGCTTTTCTGTCTTTCTTCGCCGTATTTTCCAAAGTTTCAATATTATCCGCTTGCCCCACCAGTAGTCTCTTAAACGAAAAAGAAAAACATTTCATTATAATTTCCGAGCGATTCGAGGGGAAAAAAATTAAAACAAATAATAAATATCAAGCTGCAGTTACCTGCAATTTACCAAGACGATCGTCTTTCGATTTATGCGTCAGCTTGATGGATGCTATCTGCTTCGCAAGTTCTTCGTTTTTCTGGTGGTCCGCTTCCACCCGACTTTCCAGTTCGTCGACCCGGCCGAATTTTCGAAGTTGGATGTCCATCTGACTTTTCAGTTCGGCGACTTTGCTAACGGCTCCGGACAACTCGGCGTTTAACCGCGCTACCGCCATCACGGTCATGTCGAGATTGCTTTGGACTCCCTGTTAAGCGTGCTTTTCGAGTTCCGCATTGACGCCCTGAAGTTGAGAAAGTCGAAAAAAAAATCGTTGGTGTTCTTTGCATAAAGCAATCTCGAACGAACTTTCATTAAAAAAAAAATTAGATATATAATAACCTACCTTGAAATCGCACCCGTAAAATTCGAATTTGCAGCATCTCTTCTGCCGAGAGCATCGTTCGTCCAGATGCGTTCTCAACTCTTCCCTTCGAACGTCATCCGCTCCGCAGTCGTTCGGACAAGACACCGTAAATTTAGGACAACTCCGTAGGTGCGCCTCGACGTCGCGATGCGGGAAGGGTGACTTGCGGAAAGTGCATTCGACCGAACGATGTTCGCACTCGGTTTCCAGATGTCTCTGCAGATCCTTGCGTGGCAGCTTGGTCGCACACCCCCGCGATCGATGCATGCACGCGACGGGAAAGTAGTTGCAAAATTCCAGGTGCCGTCCGAGTTCTTTCACCGCGAAAGTTTCCGAACACCCCCGATCCTTGTGGAGACAGTATATCTGAGCTTTCGACATTTTCCGGCGTGCGTGATGATCGGGTGCGATTTCTTCTTCGGCGAACTTTTCTTCGCAGTTCAGACAGAGTAATTATTCCCCGCCGTTGCTGCCGGGCGTCCGTCCCTTGATGCAGGCTTCGCAAAACCGGCAGCCGCACGGCGCCTGCACCGCTCGTCGGACGGCGAGAAGACATACGCCGCACGTCAGTTCATCCGACACGTTCCCTTCCACAAACGTGTAATCGAGTCAGTCCTCGTTCATCGATGTCGACGCGAGGCTGCTCATCTTGAAATGATAAGATTCTCGTACGAAAAAATTGGCCATTCTTATAATAATCTAAGATGAGACTAACGTCATCGGTTTTTGCGCTACGTCACACATTTCCTTTCAACTCGAAACCATACAGAAAGCTTCGGAAATACATCCGGAAACCATACAGAAAGCATCGTGATTGAAAGTACACATGACGTCATGTGTGATGCATCTCCCACAAAATAAAAGGCTTATAAGAGCCGCTCTCGCAGCGTTTAAGTCCACAAATTGCAAACATGAATAACATCAGGGAAATCACCTTCTCGTTCGTTTCTTCCAACGGTAACGTGCGGCTGAAGATACCCCCAAACAAGAACGACGAATACAACCTGTACATACCGACGTGCGTCGACGACGGTGACACTCGGGGAAGCTTCACGGTGCTCTCAAAAGCGACTTTGGACAGACAGACTGCGAATTTACTCGACGGAAGTTACATGAAATTGTGCCCCCTGAGTCGGAACACTGTCAAATGCCTGAAACAAGTCATGCTGAGGAACGAGATAAACATCTCGTCTAACGTTCAAAAATACCAGATACATTCTCCGACCGACGTCGTCGCTTCCGAAGTTGCGATCGAATACTACTTGATAATCGGAAACATGCCGCTCCAGATATCGAGGAGATGCGTGGTCCACTGCGACGGAGACGACCCGTACCATCGAACCGTGGCCGAGCGTCGGATCGACGGATTCTCAGTCTCTCCGACAGAACAAAACCGTGCATCGACGAAGGATTGGATCTCCGCTGCACAGTGGGCCAGGGCGAAATCAAAGTGTGCCAAAAGTCCATTTTGGTGACTATGGCTTTTACACTTTTTTTCACATGATTGAAGATGGGTATACCCTGGTGAATCTATCCTGAATATAATTTACATTTAAACGAATTTTAAGGGTAGTATTTTTCAAGAAATTTCGGAAATTTCTCTATAAATATTTCAAATGCTATAATTGACTACATTATATCAAAACACATTTCTTTCTTACAGAAAATTCGGAATTACTTCAAAATGCACAGGTTTCTTGTATATAAACTGGGGAACACAAATATATGTTTTGGTTTAAATTTGGAGTTTGCATCAATAATAAATCGTTGTTTAAACGACAGAAAAAATATTTAAAAATCTAAGTTTAGAAAAGTAGGAGAGAAAGTTTATATTCATGTGGATTCATGCTTAAATTTTTACCTCACCATCTTCAGTATAGCCTTAGCTTTATGATGGTACCAAATTTAGCTGCTACTTTTTGCAACTTTGCGAGCTAGACGCACTTTTATCAGTCTTGTTTTCGTACATTTGAGACACAATTTAATTAGAGCAAACCGCAAATCAGAGGGATGTAACGCGCGTCTACTCAACCAGTTAATTCAAAGCGTGGGAAAAGCACTTCAAAATTGACAAACTGCTCGTGATTTAACAGTAGCAAATCTTCTAATATTTTGTTGCTGTTTAGAATACACTATTAAATTTTGAGCAGCCTAATAATCCAACTATCATATATCATAATGAAAATGATATCTACAAGCAGGCCTATATCTAGGCGTCAATTGTTTTTAACTTTATTCAAACACATCCAAGACTTTGAAAAGCTTCCTCTTTCAACTTAAGGAGAGGTGAGCTACTACGCGAGTAGTAACGACCTTCCCAGCAAACAATAATACATTATGATAACGTGACAATAACGTTACAGTTTTGTGTTGAAAACTTTATTTTGTAGAACCATAAATACATACTGAACATAATTTCACAACGTCTGCACGTTCCTACAACGTTGGGTAAACGTTATTTTGTGACATACCTAACCACAACATTCGCCAAGAACATTATAAGAACGTAAACACGTGTTTGCCGGGTTTCTAAAGAAGATAACTCGTGGCAATCCTGAGGATTCCATTTTCTGATGAAGTTATTAATGTTTTGACACAGAACAGAAGATATTCTTTCCACACCAACAGGAAACCCACAAGAGACTTAAGTATGGGAGGATCTTTTCAGAGAGTTCGCACAAAGGTAAAGTACAAGAGATGTTGATAAAAATGTACGCACTGAACTTCTTTATGCAGCATTGCAAGGGGCATTCAAGAAGAATCGATTTTAGAGTCTACTAATATGTAGAAAATACATACACATTTTATTTCTCCCTGACGAGTTGTAGTTTATCTCCACAACGAAGGGGTGGGGGAAGCTTTCCTCGACGGGACCCTGCCCCATTCTTCCTGCTGGCGTCACCCCTGAGGCGCAAACCGGAATCGTTCACGACAGATGAAACACTGTCCATCTTTGCAGCTCCATAGTAAAATGAGACTCCTCTTGCACCAAAATAAAGAGTAGCAAAATGCATTGCTATCCTGGTGGTACAGTATACCTGTCAAAGAGGAAAGCAAAAGCTGTCCTCTTCAAAGCCTCCTCGTTCATACTGCACTGAGAATTATGAAAAAAACATAAAACGACCATTTTCGATACTTTTACAATATAGGCCTAATACCATTGGGGACGGAATTAATATATGACAATATATGATTATCATTATCATGACACTGGTGTAGGCAATGTCTGATAATTCCATGGAATCTCAGATGCAAACACATTTTACATTTAAAGAATGTAAAATTAGGTTGTCTAGAATTATCTTGAATTTTTATTTTGATTTATATTCACTGTAAGATTAACAATAGAAATTTTAATGTTGGCCTATGCCACTTTTGGCCCCTTCCAATCAGAAAAATGTATTTTGATGACGTCATGGAAAATACAAAAAGTTTTCCACAGAAGTTCTTTTGTCCCAAACCTCCTTAAACATTTCAAAATTTATTTGTAATTTCACTGTTCCCTGGTATTACAATGAAAACTGACATCGTCCAATCAGAAAACAGTACAAAAATGACGGCATATAGAAAATGCTTTTATTGAATTCTACGGGTATGAAAACCTCTAGATAAGTCTTGTATTCGCTTAGATTAGCTTCTGTAATGAGTAATTAATTTTGGCACACTTTGACTTCAATCTGGCCCACTGTGCGCCGTTCTGGGGACCAGTCGAGTGGAACGAGATCGAGTGGCGGACGTTCTGGCGATCGCAAAGGATATGGTCCGATCCCATCCGGCGAAGGGCGAGACGGCGTATCTGGTGGCCGACGTTCTCCGCGAACTGTGTCCGGAGGACCGGAGGATTTCGATTGGCAATCGCTGAGAACCCTGAAAGAGTCCGACTCGTGCAAGGTGTGCTTGGATGCGGTCTCGGACGTGTTCACCCTCCCCTGCCAACATCTACTGATGTGTCTATCCTGTTCCGGACGGACGGCGAGATGTCCGCTGTGCAAGTGCTTGATCGAGATGAAGATGTCGGAATGCCAAATTCCGGACGGCATCCGAGTGTACAGAGCGTGAACATTTTCTTTTTCTCTTCTATATATTTTGTTTTCGTATTGTAAATAAAAATGCAAACTGTTACATATATTTTGAATCATTAAAAACAATGAAGAGAAACTAAAAAATGCATTTTTTTTCAATGTAGTTTATTGTATCCTTAGTCAACCTGGCATTAATGTCTTTGGAGAAAGTTATTCAACTAAAACAAAATAATAATAATAATAAAAGTGTGAGTATGGTATACCGGAAACCCGTCGTTTCGAAGTCCAAAGTCATCTTGACGGTGTTGACGATTTTCGTCATCTCGGTATCGATAATCGTCGCCGTCACCGTATGGTCCGTACAG
>NW_022758454.1:66420-73128 GCF_011630105.1 Anneissia japonica
CTTCTGTTTCTGACTATCGGTTCCTGGTCGGATAGAGGTGTCTCGTTGTCTTCCAGATGCAGGACGAGCATCGACTCGTTTCTGTTCATGCCTCTTCGTTCCATGATCTTTCTCTTGGCGTCTCCGTAGGAATCCACATTATCGACGGCGTACCAGTCCTTTTCCGATTTGAACCTGTATCTGCGATCTACTTGGGACGACATATTTTGCGGTATGTTTCCCGATCTCGAATCGCGGTGCACTTATATGCTAAAACAGTTCGCATACGTCATCGAACGTTCGTGACGTCAAGGGGTACCAGAACTCGTTCCGCCAATAGCGCGCGAGATGTTATCGATGACGAAGCCTCGAACGCCCTCACTCGCAACGTCATCGCTCAAAAAACACATGACGTCACTTCAGTGAAGTCGAGGGTACGCCAGCGGTCCTTGAACGGATGACGTAGCGTTTTCAAGTTCCTTATCACGGCGAACCTTTGAAGGGTGGCACACTGTACAAAGAATTCGCCATGGAGAAGGACACGAAGACGAAGATTAGCGTATCCAAGAAATGCAGCAGCCGCCAAAATGAAGACGATCAGGTTAGATACTTCTTGGTTCGTCTCAGGTCACGAAGGGAACCGAGAGGTAACCCTTCGCGACAGGTTGAGCGAGACTGGTTGGGATGGGTGGAGGGTGATCGAACGGGACGAGACCGACGAAGCTAAAGACGACGATGACGACGACGATATCCTGCCCACGTTGACGAACGGCGACTCGGATATCAAGCTTTCGGAATTTGTCGCAACCGAGCAAGCTCGCCGAGCTCTGCGATCGGTAGTCCGCCCGAAACAGTGGATATTGATGGATGCCGACACTCTCGTCTGTTACCACGAGGAGGAAGGGAGCATATTTCTCACGGATCACCGACTCCCCGCGTACGTGTACCGAAAACTGTGCTGCACGAAATCCCGATCGCATCCGATTCGCGTTCGCAACAGCATCCGCCGCGGCAGTTGCGAGCGCAGGGAAAGGCGATCCTTACTCGAACATTCCGGTAAGGTACGGCGACC
This sequence comes from Anneissia japonica, assembly GCF_011630105.1. Lineage (NCBI taxonomy): Eukaryota > Metazoa > Echinodermata > Crinoidea > Comatulida > Comatulidae > Anneissia > Anneissia japonica. Next base: position 67,472 of record NW_022758454.1, read on the forward strand.
GAGAGACGACGTTCGACGTTCGGGACGTCAGCGCCTTGTTCTACGAAGAGCGCTGACGGCGAGCGCAAGGAAACCCCCCTGGAGGACCACGGAACGACACAGGATACTGGTACTGCCCCTGCCGCGCCCTGCACCGGACGTGCGGTTTCGCGAGATCGCCATGAGATCGGTTGACTTCACGACAGAAGCGAGAGAGAGGCTGCTTCCTTTGCAACCCGGCGAATCGGGTGCGTTTTATTTCGGCGAACCGGTCGTCAGAGATAAGAAAGGGGAGGAGGTGGTACTCAGGGCAGGCGACGTCCTGACTTCGGCTGCCTATCGCAAGTTGTACTCCGATCTAGGGTGGAAGAACGCGCTCGATTTCCGGAAGTTCATGAACGCCGTGTACAGGTTCGCGCGATGTCCCGTCGTCAGAAACGATCTGGCAGACGGCGAGGTCGATTTTCACTTCCAGGCTCCCCTTCCTTAGGGGAAAAAGGTAGGATTCCTATCTTCAGTATGAACGTCATCGGTCACCGACGCGGCTGGCCACCTATGATGAAGGAATCGACGTTATGTTCGCTGATCTCGTCCTGCATCGCGACTTCGCTCGTGGTGGACGTTCTTCTTCAGGCGAACGTTCATCCGATAGTCGATTGGTACGCGATATTCCTGCCCGCCTTCCTGTACGTGACGTTCGTCAAAGTCGGAGCGAAATCCAGTCTGGTGTCGGCGTGCCGGCTGAGTCTCTGCGCGTCCGCCAACAATTTGTTCTTCACAAACCTGAAATTTCTGATCGGACCGTGCGGGGCATCGTATCTGGATCCGTTGCGGGAATGCGGTGCCGAAGGAACGGATCGCACCTGTCAACGAGCCGTGTCGGAAATGGGATGCCGACCATCGTCGATGTCCGGTCGTGGAACTGGGAGGGACGGCCGGATCCATCTACTACTTCGTGCAGTTTGCGCTCGTGTACATGCCGACCGGAATAGCACCGGCGATGCTGCACATAACCAATTCGTCCGATGGCTTTCGTAGCGGCAGCGGTTGGGGGTGGTACAGAAACGCGGGCATTCCGATCGTCGTGGTGACCCTGCTTGTGGACGTGTTTGCAGGAGCGATCGTCTACCCTCTGTCTTCGGAATACGTGGTGCACGCGTTCGTGTTCGCCGCCGCGATCTCAAGGTACGCATCGCTCTCCGACGTGTGGGAGGCGGCGTCTCTGGCCAGCGTAGCGATCGCCACCGTCGACCTCGTCAGAAACGTGCTCGTCTACAAACTCGGGCCGTGCGCCTTTGACGGTCGGGACGTGATGGAGTGCGATACGTCCTTGGGCGACTGCTACGAAAACCTTCTGGACCTCAGCGCCAACAGCATCGACGCCGCCGACTGTCCGATTAACAAGGTCGGACGACACTGGGCGATCGTTCTCACCGCCTCGCAGGCCATCAGGTTCTGCGTCGTGGTAGTTCTCCAGAGTTTCCTGCTTTCGCGGAAAGGAGTCAGGTTGTTGCAATCCGGCGACAAACGAGGCGAGAAGGACAAAGCCAACGACGACGACGACGACGATTCGAGCGACAAGGACCAGGACGTCATTTTTCAAAGAGGACTTAACGTGTGACGTGATGTAATTTTACCTTTATTTTTATTTTTTGATTGTTTTTCTTCAGTCGGATGCTCCTTATACCAAAAGGATCAAGTTCGACGACAAAGACGACGACGACGCAAGCACCTCCCAAACTGTTGGCGTCGGCGACGAACGAAGAGAAGCTGAGACCGCAGACGGCAAAGGAAACCTAACGAAATCCTTTCTTGAAGACTCTCAACTTCCCGTCGACGACGAACGAACAGGCGGAGAAGGAAACCTCGCCGACTACTTTCCCGAGGACTCTCAACTTCCTGTCGACGACGAACAAACAGCCGGAGAAGGAAACCTCGCCGATTACTTTCCGGAGGATTCTCAGCTTCCAGTCGAATCGTCGGACGAACAGGACATTTCCGACCAAGACACGGTCGTTTACAGAGACGAAGAACTGGAACAGCAACTGGACGACTGGCTGTTCTCGAAAATTTTGAAGTACAACCTGTCTTCGAAATAGAATTTTAAAAAAATGTTCCGATATATTAAGTACTAAAGAAAAAAGAAAAACACGAAATCTTATATTCTGTTTTGTCTTCAATAAAATCTTTATTACAAAAAAACAATATAAAGTTGTTATTGTGCATATTTGTCTTCATACGAAATCAGTCATTTGTCTTCATTCGAAATCAGTCTATTATCAGTAGGTAATGCAAAAGGAAATTATGCAGAGAACCGCTACCTTTCCAAAATTTGAAGACGAGGAAGACAGGGTGAAAACCTTTCGCAACTGGCCGCATGACAGACCCGATGGAAGGTCGATGTCGGAAGCAGGGTTCTTCTACGGGGGTTTCGAAGATAACGCCGGGTGTTTCTTCTGCGGAATATTGCTGTGCCGATGGGAGCCGGACGACCTTCCTCTTTCTGAACACGCCGAACACGGGAGTTCGTGCTTGTTGTTGCGGCGCAAGACGAAGTAAACCCTGATTTCCAAGATTAATTTTGCCTCCGAATTCGGATTCGACAGCGACGTGATCGCAAAGGTCGTGAGCGATCATCTCGAGAAGAAAGGACAAGTGTTCTCGTTGACAAACGAAGTTCTGGTCTCGAGCATAATCGACTTCGATGAAAATGGGGCCGACGACAGGAAAAAGGACGGGGTCGAAGATCCGTCGAAACACGAGGGCTTGGTGTCTCTGTCGCCGAACTTCGCTTGGAAGAAGATGCCGAAGACGAACGCCCGGAACGAAAAGAAGAGGAAGAAGGAGTTCGTGCGCCCGTCGAAAGCTATACGAACAAGATACGCGTCGGCGACGACGACGACGAGAAATCTCGCGGAGATTTATTGAGGGAACTTACCGATCTCAAGGACGAGATGTCGTGCAAGGTGTGCATGGATCGCGATTCGAACGTCCTCAAGACTCCGTGCAACCATCTCGTCTGCTGCGACTCGTGTTCCGTCAGGTTAGCGTCGTGTCCGATCTGTCGTACAAAAGTCGGTGAAGTCGTCAAAGTTTACCACAGTAAGGTTTAGGTCATGGAGACGATGGCCGAAACGACGAGAATCATAAGAGAAACGATGGCCGAAACGACGAGAATCATGAGAGAGTTTGCAAAAGCGATAAACGAAGCCGAGTTGCACGGCGATAAGGTAAACCGATTTTTTTCGACGAGTACCAACACGTCATCGACCCGACCGTCAGCGACGAGGAGTGGGAAACCCGATATTTTTGTACTATCCGTAGAAAGAGGTGTCTGAAAGAGGGACATTTGAAAGTGATTAAAGAGATCGACAAATTGAGGACTGCGTGCAAGTCGGAGTCTCGTCGCGTGCTTCCACCTCCCTTTCAGATCGCCAGAAGGTGCATCGTGCATCGCGACCCGGACGACCCTTTCAACAGGACGGCGACTAATCGAAGCAAGGAAGGATTGGACTTTCGACCGAAAGGATACGATCGCCCGTCCGCGGTGAATTGGATATCTTCCGTTCTCGGCGACTGGCCTTGCGAACGAGGACGCGTGGCGGATGTTTTGGCGATCGCGCAGAAGGCGTACTCGTCTCATCCTTGGAAGGACATGATGGCTTACACGGTGGGCGACGTGCTGAACGAATTGTGTCCCGGTTTCGATTGGATGTCTCTCCGGAAGCTGGAGGACGTTGACAGATGCCAGGTGTGTCTGGACGCGTATTCCGACGTGATGACGATGCCTTGCCGACATTTTACGTCCTGTCGATCGTGCTCGAAGCGGGTGAACAACTGCCCGACGTGCAGACGTCCCATCGAACAGAGGCTTTCGGAGTGGCAGATACCGGACGGTACGAAGGTGTACAGATGAAAATTAGATTCTTTCTATTAATTGAAAAGTGAATAATACAAGAAATCATTTAACGATAATCTGTTGTATGCGAATGTTATTTTTTTAAATATATATAGTTGTCTCTATGAAAAAATTAGCCATGTTCGTCTATCTGACGAGCGCCAAATATTCAAAGATAACAGGAAGGTTGTCCGTTCGCGGAAGAATAACCGGAAGGTTGTCCGTTCGCGGAAGAAATTTAGACGGACGGCCGGTTGACCTGGAGAGTACGAAGGTGGAATTCCAGTGTTACGCCGAAGACGAAGACGGCGACGCGACTTTACGAAGAAGCGACAGATACGAGTCCGTAGGTCGAACGTACCGCACGCTCAGGTCACGGGACAGGAACGGCATCCCCGTGGAGAACACGTTCGGCAACCTGCCGTCTGCCGTCGACGACCAGGACGCCCAGTGCGCCGTCGGCGTGCACGGGTGCGCTTGGCACCGATGCACCACGAACGAGAAGGGATACGTCGAGAATTTCGAGTACGACGAACGAACCCACTTGGAACTCGAGGAAACCGATCCCGTGCAGCCGTCCGTGCTCTACCTCTCCGTTCGACTCGACGTGACCGGACGCGTGACCGCCGTAGTTCTCTCCGACGGAATTATGTCGAAGGAGCCCGAGGAGAGGGATGTGCTACGATGTCTGATGAACCTCGTGTATCACGGAGATCACGGAGAGTGGGTGAAAACGGTCTTGACGAACAGATGCTCGGCGTGCGACCTGCCGATATCTCGATGGCCGATATGCGTCGACACCTCCGAGGACGCCGACGGGTGCCGCGATCGCGATTCCATGTACGAGTACGCGAGCAGAAGATATTGCAACGAACTTTCTGCACGAACGTCCGACGACGTGCTGGATGAGGAGCTGTCTGTTCTCCGGGATTACGAACGCAAGGTGCGCAGAAGACGTTTTGTGGAAACCGTCTTGGACGCGTCCAGGTTGACGGGCACCTTTCCCGGAGGAACCAGGAAGCAGATGCTGTCGTCCATGCTCTGCAGGGAGGCTGCGAAACGAGGTTTCGTGTTTCCCCGTCGAAGAGAGACGGCGGAAGAACCGGCCGGAGGCGGAGGTCTCGTTCTCGAACCAGTGCCCGGCATCGGCCGCGTACAAACGGGTGGCGAACGCGTGCATCGGATGGCTGGCCATCTCCGGAAGAGGTCGACTCTACAACCACGTGACGTCGAGCTGCAGGAGACAGCTGGCCAAGTTGAAGAATTGCGCCGAACGCAAGGGCGCTCGGGTGGTTTACGGAGACACAGACTCGCTGTTCGTGAAGGTCGGGGCGAACGGCAGACCCGACTTGCAGATGAAATTCGAAAAAAACGTCGGCGGAAACGGATGGCAGAAGTTCGTTCGGAGGGAGACGTACAGACGGCTGCTGCTGACGACGGCGAAGAGATACGCGTACCTGCGAGAGGACCGTACAGTCGGCACGGTCGGCATGCTGAACGTGAGGGACGACGCGGAACCTCTAGTTTCCAAACTGGACCGGAAGTTGGTGGAGATTGCGCTGACGCACGACGATCCTGCGTCGGCTTTGGAGGCCTGCGCCGGTGCGTTCGTCGAACTCACGGACGGTCTGAAGAGGACGAAGACGATCTCGTTATCGAGCGTTCGCCGACTGTCGAAGAAGGAAACGAACACTCGCAAGTTCAGGAGAGCGTGCGCCGCGCTCGGTCTTTCCCGGCCGGCGCCGTACTACGTCAGACACGAGGGAGCTTCGCAGCACCC
>NW_022758454.1:73577-75179 GCF_011630105.1 Anneissia japonica
ATTCCTACGAATGGTACGACGATATGCCTTCCCTGAAGTTGCTGTGCAAGCGAACGATCGTCTCAAACGACGTGCGTCACGAGGCATTGCCCAGGTTACTTAGAACGTACGTCCAGCAGGTGGATAGTTCGACCGTCGTACTGCTGATGAACAAATTCTCATATTATAGTATACTTCCCTGCGTCGTCGTTTCGACATTATGTACGATGTACGTTATTCGGTTCACATGGACTTTCATTATTGATTATGCTGGTTGAGTGTTGATTAGACGAAATAAAAGAAAAACCAACAAATTATGTGTCAATCTTCGTTTATTTCAATTTTAAAATCAACAATGCATTTGCCCCTGTTCGCATGTTCCTAACTCTGACAGAAACGGATTATAAAAATACACAGATAGGTAAAAAAACGCACGATTTTTTTTTTTCACCGTACCAACAAACTAACTTTAAATATCAACCAAACAATGCCTATAGCTTCAACTATACAAAGTGTCTACCCTATTGCCGCGAGTGCGACGAGACTGATGTGATCCGTCGACGGCGAGTCCAGATAGGCGTTCTTCGCCTGCACGTTCGGCAAGTGTTCCGAACGCCTTGGGTCCAACTCCAAGTCGGCGTTCGTGGCCTTCACGTTCGGCACGTGCTCCGACAGTCTTGGTTCCAACTCTACGTCCGCGTTCGTCTTTTCCACTGTCTGCACGTGCTCCGACGGTCTTGGTTCCAACTGGACGCCGGCGTGCGTCGACATCAAACTGCAATGCGGATCTTGCTTGCGTGTGCGATCGTTCAGGAGTCGGCAATGCCGTAGAAGAGGGATTTCGTAAAGTCGATCGGTAGAGGTTACGTACAAACAGTTCCAGTGCAAGCCGGCGTTCGTGATCGGTTGCTCTTTCGGGCGCATGACGTACAGAAGGACGGCCTGATTTTCCGACAGCACCAATTTCAAGACTCGACCGTCGTCCGTTCGCACGAAAACGACCGTACGGTTACCGGTCTCAGTCACGGTCAACGTCTTCAACCTGTAGTTTTGTCGAACGAGCGTAAAGAGCGGGTCCCCACTTCCGACCGGTTCGTACAGCGACGGGTGCGATTTCACGAAGTTTAGATCTTCGTACGAGAGTAGAGTCGAGTCGACCGAACAATCGCCCGGTCTGTTGTCCGGAACGTCCTCGTCCGGGATGCGTCCCCAAGGCGCCGTTGGTCGCAAGAACGGACCTCTTTCAAAGTTGTCTCTTATGTCGTCGAGGCCAAAACGGCAGATGGCCGAGGCGAGTATTTCGTGTTCCCCCGTCGTGAAAACTGCGTAGTAGAAGACCTTTCCTCCGCGGACAGTCCGCACGACGTCCTGCAGGTAGTTGAAGCGAAACGGAAATTCCCCTCGGAACGAACAGTCGAGTCGCGCCTTCAGAAAAGTCGTCCAACTGGAGTCCAGTATCGTTCTGCCTCCCTTGTCGTCGGTGCAAACGCGGGAGATTCGCGAACGGTAAATCTTCTCGCAGTTTTCTACGGAAACTTATCGGAAGAAGAAAAACACTTCTCTTCCCTCTACAAACGAACCGACGAATTTCGGGTGATTCAGCCACAACGAATCGTGCCTCTT
>NW_022758454.1:75206-75731 GCF_011630105.1 Anneissia japonica
CGAACAGTCGAGTCGCGCCTTCAGAAAAGTCGTCCAGCTGGAGTCCAGTATCGTTCTGCCTCCCTTGTCGTCAGTGCAAACGCGGGAGATTCGCGAACGGTAAATCTTCTCGCAGTTTTCTACGGAAACTTCTCGGAAGAAGAAAAACACTTCTCTTCCCTCTACAAACGAACCGACGAATTTCGGGTGATTCAGCCACAACGAATCGTGCCTCTTGGTTATGAGAGGAACGGCATTGCCCATCGACCTCGTCAGTGCGGAATCCCTGCCGTTGAAATTGGCGACCGTCCCGGCGTACAGGCTACCCTCCGCGAAGACGGACGTTACTTTTTGGTCAACGGCGAACGGACAATTGTACAGACCGTCCGTCGCGTTCCTTCTCCTCCAACCACTCTCCAAGTTCGACATCTCGGCATGAATGCACTTCGGTTTCTGAGCGTTGGTTCCGCAGATCAACACCTGTCTCTTATACACATCTAGATGTGTATAAGAGACAGAAGATATATTGTTCAGTCGAATGCATCC
>NW_022758454.1:75765-77010 GCF_011630105.1 Anneissia japonica
CAGTCTAACTTCGTAGCCGTCGAGGATTCTAGAGTTCGATCGAGATCGAACACGAACGCCGAGTTGTTCGCGCCCACGAACAGGGTTCGCCACTCCTTCACCACTCGCATTTCGACGATGGACGAGATACCGACGCTCGTTGCGAAAGAGACGTCGATTTCGTTCGTCGAAGGCGATTGATCTTCGGTCGGCATAGGATACGCGACCGAAACTAACATCACTATCAGAGCGAAGAAGAAGAGCATGCCGATTGTATTCTACTTTCTGCGTCTCGCGTTCATATGTTGATTTCGAAGACATTTGTTTCCTTTTAAACAAGAGATCGTCGAGTATAAAAACAAGAAGAATAAGTAATTCGGGTAGCATTTTTCGTTCGCGACGAACCATGACGTTGACGTTCAGCATCAAACTCGGAGAAGGAAGCGGGACGTACAGGGCGAAAAATGGATTGAGACGTTGGACGGTCATGTCCGGCTTCGTACAAGGTTTCGCGGACTTTAGACTCGGATGCGGAGAAGACGTCTATAGTTCCGGCGGCAAGATCCTGTTGGATCTCTCCTCCGTCGTGACGTGTTCGCGCCCGATCGCAACGACCGTGAGGTTGTTGCGGTTTCTGGACGAAGACTGCAAGTCGGAAGAGGACTTGGGCGACCTGAACAAGTACGTGTTCGCAGTGTCCGTTGCCGCATACCTGCTTCTGAACGAAGATCTCAAAGATGCGTTGCTGGAACGGACCAAACGCCATCTGCTGGGGTGCACGAAAAACTTCCGCATCGAGGAGATCAACGAATTCGCGTCCAATCTTATGACGTGCATGGACCGATTTATGGCGAACGATCGTCGATGCCTGGATCTTCTCGGCTGTTGCGAACCGTTCGTCTTCGGCGGTCGAGTGACGGAGGCGCTGAACGCCGTCCCCAGGAACGGCTTCGAGCGACCTGTTGTGCAGGTGCGGATGAACTTCAGAAACGTCGTCGCCTTTCTCGGCACCACCTCGCTGTTCCATCTTCGATGGACCAAAGGTCGAGGACGCGATTGCCAAATTCTGTGGTGGGGCATCTTGAACGCCGACGAGACCGAGAATCGACTATACCTGATTTTGACGTTTAACCAGGAAAAGTGGTGCAACTCGGTTCTGACCGACAAGCGGACGGTGCACGCCCTGTAAGATGTGTATAAGAGACAGGTCATCGAGGGCGAAGGAATAATAAAGGACGAAATAATAATAATCAAAAATCCAACGTT
>NW_022758454.1:78459-82019 GCF_011630105.1 Anneissia japonica
AAAGTCGAGAGAACTGAACTTTTCAAAATCGCTTATCCAACGCCAGTCTCTCAAACGCAAACTGCGTACAAGACACGAACTCTCGTACACGACGGAGTGCCCGACGAATATCTCGGGTGCACGGCGATCATGATTCGATCCACAACTTGGATTCAAATGTTCGTGTTTGTCTACCCGGCGCCGGTCTCGTGCACTCGACGACGTGCACGGCACACCGTCGTGTACTCGGCGGCGCCGGACACGGAGCCGACGACGTTCGATCCACACGTTCGAAACAGAAAAAAATTTCAAACAATTTTTTTAAAAACTGTTTCGAACGTGTGGATGTGAACCGAAGTCGTGGACGCGATGCCGTGTCCGACGCCTAATCGATGAACCCGGTGCTTCCAGCTTTTTCAAAATTTTTTAAAGTCTAGCTTTTCCGAGGCCGATCCTTTGAACCGTACGGCGGACACGGTCACGACTGGTGCGTACTCGATCGGTGTACTCGAGGTCTGTCTACGTCCTTCGGAGTGTCGCGGACAGGTTCGCGTACTCGACGTCCATCGGAGATTGTACTTCGTGTACTCGATTTTCGTTAGAGATCGAAGGCAGTCGGCGGTTCGCAGACACGAGGGTGTACTCGACTTCCGTCCGTGTATTCGACGTCCCGTCTAATTGAAGTTCGTCCGCGATCGCGGACACGTGCGTGTACTCGTCGTCTGTCGGTGTACTTGACGTCCGTCCGAGAGTCGCAGACGAGTCGGTGCACTCGACGTCCGCCGGTGTACTCGAAGTGACTCGGAGGATCGCGGACACCTCCGTGTACTCGGCGTTCTTTGGAGATCGCGGACACGTCCGTGTGCTCGACGTTTCTTGGTGGGTCTCGAACACCTCCGTGTACTCGACGTCCGACGAAGATCCGCGGACGCGTCTGTGTACTCGACGTCTGTCGGAGATCCTGGGACAGGAGAGTGCAGTCGACGTCGGTTCCGTGTACTCCACGTCCGTCTACTCAACTCCCTTGGTGGGTCGCAAATACCTAGACGTCCGACGAAGATCCGCGGACGCGTCCGTGTACTCGACGTCGGTCGGAGATCCGCGGACGCGTCCGTGTACTCGACGTCCTTCGGAAATCCGCGGACGCGTCCGTGTACTCGACGTCCGACGAAGATCCGCGGACGCGTCCGTGTACTCGACGTCCATCGAAGATCCGCGGACATGTCAATTTATTCGACGTCCGTCGTCAGGACGCAGACACAATTTCTTTCCGATTTCAGACAAATTTCTTCGAAGTCTAATTAGAGACGACGTTCGTGTACTCGACATCTGTCGATGATCGCGGACACTCGACGTCCGTCGGCGGGTCGGGGATACGTTGATGGGACGCGGACGCGAGTGTGTACTCGACATCTGTCCGCTTACTCCACGTCCGTCTACTCGACGTCCGCGTACTCGAGGTTTGTCCGTGGACGCAAGTGTGCACTCGACATCCGCCCGTGTACGCCACGTCCGTCTATTCGACGTCCGTCCGTGCACTCCGCGTCTGTCTATTCGACGTCCGCGTTCTGGAGGTCGGTCGGCGGGTCGCGAACGCGAGTGTGTACTCGACACCCGTCCGCGTACTCCAAGTCCGTCCGTGCACTCCACGTCCGTCTACTCGACGTCCGCGTACTCGAGATGGGTCCGCGGGTCGCGGACGCGAGTGTGTACTCGACACCCATCCGCGTACTCCAAGTCCGTCCGTGCACTCCACTTCCGTCTACTGGACGTCCGCGTACTCGAGATCGGTCGGCGGGTTGCGGACGCGAGTGTGTACTCGACATCCGTCCGCGTACTCTACGTCCGTCTACTCGATGCTCGTCTTCTCGACTTCCACGTACTCGAGGTCGATCGGTGGGTAGCGGACGCGCGTGTGTACTCGACATCCGTCCGTGTACTCGACGTCCGTGTACTCGAAGTCCGTTCGTGTACTCCGCGTCCGTCTACTCGACGTCCGCGTACTCGAGGTCGGTTGGCGAGTCGCGAACAAAATTATTTCCAGTTTCAGAAAATTTTTCAAAATAGAGACTCGTCTTGTCTGCCTTAACGGCGTACGCGAACGCGGTAGTCGAGTCGAGGACACGTCGGTGTACTTGGCATTCGTTCGTCTATTCGACGTCCGCGTACTCGAGGTCGGTCGGAGGGTCGCGGACGCGAGTGTGTACTCGACATTGTGTACTCCAAGTCTGTCTACTCTACGTCCGCGTACTGGAGTTCGGTCGGCGGGACGAAGAGGCGAGTGTGTACTCGACATCCGTTCGTGTACTCCACGTCCGTGTACTGACGTCCGCGTACTCGATGTCGGTCGGCGAGTCTCGGAAGCGAGTGTGTACTCGACATCCGTTCGTGTACTCCACGTCCGTCTACTCGACGTCCGCGTATTCAAGATCGGTCTGCGGGTCGCGGACGCGAGTGTATACTCGACATCCGTCCGTGTACTCCACGTAAGTCTATTTGACGTCCGCGTGATCGGTCGGCGAGTCGCGGACACAAATTATTTCCATTTTCAGAAAATTTTTCCAAAGTTGAAATAGAGACTCGTCTTGTCTGCCGTTTACTCGACGTCCGTTCGTGTACTCCACGTCCGTCTACTCCACGTCCGTTCGTCTACTCGACGTCCGTCAATGTCTGTCTACTCGACGTCCAGAAAAGTCAAAATTTTTCTAAGTCCAGCTTTCAGAAATCTTTCTAAGTCCAGCGATGCCTACCCGCCGTCCGCGTACTAGAGGTCGGTCGGTGGGTCGCGGACGCGAGTCTGTACTTGACATCCGTCCGTGTTCTACACGTCCGTCTACTCGACGTCCGCGTACTCGAGGTCGGTCGGAGAGTCGCGGAACGCGAGTGTACTCGACATCCGTCCGTGTACTCCACGTCCTTCTACTCGACGTCCGCGTACTCGAGGTCGGTTAGCGAGTTGCGGACACAAATTATTTCCAGTTTCAAAAAATTTTTCTAAATTTGAAATAGAGACTCGTCTTGTCTGCCTTAACGGCGTACGCGACGACGGTAGTCGAGTAGAGGACACGTCCGTCTTCTCGACGCCCGCGTACTCGTGGTCGGTCGGCGAGTCGCGGACGCGAGTGTGTACTCGAAGTCTTTCCGTGTACTCGACGTCCGCGTACTCGAGGTCTTTCGGCTTGACGCGGACGCGAGTGTCTACTCGAAGTCCTTCCGTGTACTCGACGTCCGCGTACTCGAGGTCGGTCGGCAGGTTGCGGACGCGAGTGTGCACTCGACGCCCGCGAACGTCGAGTACGCGTACACGAGGTCGGTCTGCGGGTCGCGAACGCGAGTGTGTACTCGACATCCGTCTACTCGACGTCCGCGTACTCCACGTCCGTGTACTCCACGTCCGCGTACTCGAGATCGGTCGGCGAGTCGCGGACACAAACTATTTCCAGTTTCAGAAAAATTTTTCAAAGTTGAAATAGAGACTCGTCTTTTCTGCCTTAACGGCGTACGCGACGACCGTAGTCGAGTCGAGGACACGTCGGTGTACTCGACATCCGTCCGTCTACTCGACGTCCGTCCGTGTACTC
>NW_022758454.1:82040-88300 GCF_011630105.1 Anneissia japonica
GGACCCGTAAGCTGATTATTGAATTTTGTGTTACAATTGGACAATTAAATGTCGGAAATGCTCAATCAAAATTTTGATGTGGGATGACCCCGTTTCAAAAAAAAATAAAAGAAAAGAAAAGAAAAAAAAAAGAATGCGTAAGCAATTAATCATATTTATACCTCTACACACACAATAGGCCTCTTTACTGTATTAAAAATCAGAAAATTTACCTGACCGTTTTCAATAGGGTAAACCTTGATTTTGTTTGGGTGAAACTTGATTTTGTTTTTATTAAAGGTCATTAAAAGATACTTCAGAAGTCTGAAAAGCTCACTTCCCGCAATCTAGGAATCAAAATTTTCCAGGGGCTAACATGATTCCGCGCCTCTCCCCCGGTTCCTCTTTAGGTTTCATCGATTCATTAAAAAACTTCAAGAGAGGGAAACCAAAATTTCAGAAGTTGAGAAAACCTGTTTTCCGACATATAGGAATCAACATTTTCCCACCACCGTCCTATTTGGGGTTCATCGGTTCATGGAAAACAAAATAGGCCTACGTATGCAACTACTCATTTTTTTAATACACACATAGGCCTGTTTACTGTAATAAGAATGACAAAGTTGACATGACTGTTTTCAAGGGAGGGAAAATCTTGAACTTTATAAAACTTAAATGTCATTAAAATACACCTCAAAAGTCGGGAAATCTCATTTCTCGCCATTTAGGAAACAACATTTTTCCGGGGAGGACCTCGACCCCCTTTCATTTTGAGGTCAATCATTCTAGGAATAATTTTTTATCCGAGACTTTCTCTTCTGTATTTATTTTTTTATTTATTTTTTTTTATAAACATTTTGACTCCATCCTAAATCTGAAGCCAAATTGCCTCTGGAGATGATAAGGGCATCCCAAGGTGAGTGATGGGATGGGGGTAAATGCTCGATGAAGTGGGACCGCTCATTTAATTTTTTTTTTTTAATTTATTTATTTAGCATCCATTCAAATACAACAATTATTGCTCAAGCAAATTATAGCGATATTAGGTAAATTCAATCTGTTTGACCGTGATCTTTTGTGCTTATTTTCACTGGTGAGGGCTGACTAATGGGGTGGACGCGGACTAAGGGGGTACTGCAGGTGTCTTCTTAACACTCTACCTCCCACCATTTTCTTTGAAGAAATTTTAATAATGTCACATTAAAAGTGTAAAATGTTCTAATTTGAATTAGCCGGTCTAGAAACCCTCATTCGTGTCATACTGAGCTCTGGCAAGTTATTCTGCCTAGATCTTAAATTTTACGTCGTCCAATAAAAAAATACTTTAATGACGTCATACATATTTAAATATGCTTGCGTTGAAATCTACGGGTTAGAAAACCCTTATATGTTCTAATAACCAAGGTAATATGAATCTGCCTAGGTATTACAATGAATATTTTACACATCCAATCAAAAAACAGTAATTTGATGACGTCATACGTATTTAAAAATAGTTTAATTGAATTCAGCAGGTTTGAAAACCCCTTAAACAGTCTTAACATGAACATAATCAGTATTTTCTTATGAGTATTGACTTTTGGCACACTTTGAAACAATTCTGGCCCACTGTGCGTCGGTGTACTCGGCATCCGTCCGTGTACTCGACGTCCTTCTACTCGACGTCTGTCCGTGTACTCGACGTCCGTGTACTCCACGTCCGTGTACTCGACGTCCGCGTACTCCACGTCCGCGTACTCCACGTCCGCGTACTCGACGACCGCGTACTCGACGTCCGTAGTCGGGCCGTTGACACAAAATTATTTCCAGTTTAAAAAACTTTTTTCGAAGTTGAAATAAAGACTCGGCTTGTCTGACTTAACGGCGTACATCCGTCCGTCTACTCCATGTCCGTCTACTCGACTTTCGCGTACTCCAGGTCGGTCGGCGAGTCGCGGAAGCGAGTGTGTACTAGACACCCGTCCGTAAGTCCAGAAAACTCGAAATTTTTTCTAAGTCCAGAAATCACGAGAATTTTTCTAAGCCCAGAAATCTCGAAAATTTTTCTATTTTCTAAGTCCAGAAATCCGTGTACTCCATGTCCGTCTACTCGACGTCCGTCCGTCTTCTCGACGTCCGCGTACCTGTGGTCGGTCGGCTGGTCGCGGACGCGAGTGTGTACTCGAAGTCCTTCTGTGTACTCGACGTTAGCGTACTCGAGGTCGGTCGGCGGGACGCGGACGCGAGTGTGTACTCGACGTCCGTCTGTGTACTCCACGTCCGTCTACTCGACGTCCGCGTACTTCACGTCCGTCTACTCGACGTCCGCGCACTCCACATCCGTCGTCGGGCCGCGGACACAAATTATTTCCTGTTTCAGAAAAAAATTTTTGTCAGAAAAGGTTGAAATAGAGACTCGTCTAGTCTGCCTTAACGAAGTCGATCGGAGGATCGAGGACGCGTCCGTGTACTCGACGTCGGTAGGAGATCCGAGGAGGCGTCCGTGTACTCGACGTCGGTAGGACATCCGTGGAGGCGTCCGTGTACTCGACGTCCGTCTGAGGATCGCGGACGCGTCCGCGTACTCGACGTCGGTAGGAGATCCGAGGAGGTGTCCGTGTACTCGACGTCCGTCTGAGGACCGCGGACGCGTCCGTGTACTCGACGTCCGTCTGAGATTCGCGGACGCGTCCGCTTACTCGACGTCGGTAGGAGATCCGCGGACGCGTCCGTGTACTCGATGTTTGTCTGAGATTCGCGGATGCGTCCGCCTACTCGACGTCGGTAGGAGATTCGCGGACGCGTCCGCGTACTCGACGTCGGTAGGAGATCCGAGAAGGAGTCCGTGTACTCGACGTCCGTCTGAGGATCTCGGACGCGTCCGTGTACTCGACGTCGGTAAGAGATCCGAGGAGGCGTCCGTGTACTCGATGTTTTTCTGAGATTCGCGGATGCGTCCGCGTACTCGACGACGGTAGGAGATGCGAGGAGGCGTCCGTGTACTCGACGTCCGTCTGAGGATCGCGGACTCGTCCGTGTACTCGACGTCCGTCTGTGAATCGCGGACGCGTCCGCGTACTCGACGTCTGTTCGGTGTTCGTGTACTGAGGCGGTGCACCCGGCGCCGGTGCTCGTGTACGCGACGACGTGTCCGGCACCGGTTCTCGTGTCCAGCTTTTCAAAAATTTTTAAGTCCAGATTTTCGAAAATTTGTTTTTAAGTCCAGAAATCTCGAAAATGTTTCTAAGTCCACAAAAGTCGAACTTTTTTCTAAGTTCAGCTTTTTCGAACACTTTTCTAAGTCCAGAAAAGTCGAAAATTTTTCTAAGTCCAGAAAAGTCGAAATTTTTTCAAAGTCCTGAAAAGTCGAAAATTTTTCTAAGTCCAGAAATCTCGAAAAATTTTTGATAAGTCCAGGAGAGTCGAAAATTTGTCTAACTCCAGAAAAGTCGAAAATTTTTGATAAGTCCAGGAGAGTCGAACATTTTTCTAACTCCAGAAAAGTCGAAAATTTTTCTAAGTCCAGAAAAGTCGTACATTTTTCTAAGTCCAGAAATTTCGAAAATTTTTCTAAGTCAAGAAAAGTCGAACTTTTTTCTAAGTCCAGCTTTTTCGAAAATTTTTCTAAGTCCAGCGCAACACCTCCCATTCACACATTCTCGTGTACACGACGGAGCACCGTCGACTGCCCACACGTCACAGCAGCACTTTACGCTCACTCAACGAGAACAAAAAAATACAAGATATGGAGAAAGTCAAATTTGTGGTTTTTTTCTCGAAAGATTTATTTTTCGTAATTAAATATTTAAAATAACGAGTATAGGAGTACGAGCAGAATCTGCGTCAGGTGAGAACAAGTCTCTTTTTGGACCTCACATCTCTAGATTATTTTTTTTTTACTTCGTACCGTCGAATAAGAGGTGAGATAATGTCTCCTTCGGAAGATATCGTCCGACTTCTTTAAATCAATCTTCACTCCGTACCCTAATGTAGATCGGGTTGTCAAGACTGTAAAAAAAATAATAATTAAAAGAAGGTTATATAAAATATGGAAAAAAATCAAAATTTCGATAACAAAATATTGAAAACATATATAAATTTTTTTTTTTCAAAATTTCGGTTAACTTACGTCAAAATTCCCTTGCGTATATCGGGTTCCGAATCCCAGTCTTCGTCGGACGAATGTGGAGTTTCCACGTACCTTGGAACTTCCAAATTCCCATGCATTTTAGGCGGTGTGGTGTCCGGCCTCCACCGGCAATTCTCCTCGTGCTCCCTCAACTCCTCGGACTCTCCGCAGGTCAGATAACCGTATCTGCAGATTCCGATCGGCTTGCCGGTGTACCGCAACTTGCATCTGTGAAAGTGGTTGTGAAAGTGAGAGACCCTCACTTTGTGTTCCTTGAAGAACGGGCAGGTTACGACGACTTGACTTTCCATCGTGTTAGATGCTGAGGACGAGGTCCACGATCCCCTTTATACTCGTCGAGCGAGACGCGATGACGTTCGCTCCACCGATGACGTTTTGCGTACGGTGAACCCCCATGTCGTGGTACACATGCACTCGACACCGATGACGTCATCGTTACAGACGTACATCTGCCAATCGTTGGCGCCAACCTAAGTTCGGAATAGATGACGTCATCGTTATCGAACGAAAATCGGTATAAAAAGTTGGATCGTCTCCCTACCGTCACTTCTCGCTCAAAAATGGAGACTGTCAGTAGCAACGACGAAATACTCGCAAGACTGTATCGATATGTAAGGGCTCTCGGCGGACTCGTAATAATTTCAACGCCAGCCAGATTTACTATCTCGCAGTCCCATCCGATTACCCTGAACATCTTTTGGAGATCTTGCATATGCTACGAAGTTATCACTGCGAATTCGAACTGAAATTGGAGTCTAGCATTATGGAAATCAACAAAATGTTCACGAAACTGACGACCGGTGTCACCGTCGTCGGTTCGACGTTTCCTGCTAACGTAACCGTCGACGAATTCGAAAAGATCGTTTGTCCGGATATAAAGACGGTCGTTCATAATCTAAACTGCTATGTTACAACTACGCTGAATATTGCAAATAGGAATGAGTTTAACTACCTGGCCGATTTATACGCAAGTGCAAAAACATTTTCAGATTTGGTACATGGACAAGAGGTGTCACTACAGAAGATGGACTAGAGGTGTCACTACAGAAGTGTCCGAAACCTGATCCGCACCACGAACAAGCGGTGATCGATCGATCGACATGCGAGAAATTTCGTTCGATCCTTGCCAAAATCAAAGTAACTCTTTCCGAAATCAATCCTCTGATCTGGTCCGATTGCAAGTTCTTTAGACTCCAGATGATCAAGTACGTGCTTAACGCGCACTTCATGATGCTCGAACGTGTTCTGTCCAAGTTGACAAATTGGGAAAAGCATCCGCAGTCGAGTGTCGACGTCAAAGAACAGGCGTTTCGTACGGTGGACGTACAGACTTTCGTCGTGGCGGCAACCGAACTTAGAAACCAAGAGGACGCTATGCTCGGTCTTTTGATGTCGTGCCCTAATGAAGACGGAATAGACGATATAGCCAGAGCCATTACCGATTTTACAGCAACTTTGTCAAATTTGGAATATCTCACTAAAACATAACATTTTGAGCCTGCGTTGTTGAAAATATGTGTGATATACTCAGAAAATAGAAAGACAGAATAAATAACGTTGAACCATAATTGCGTTTATCTAGTATTTTCTTTTTATTTTAGTTTTTAAGTGAGAGAAGCTGATGATGGTATTGACAGTGATGATCCTAATTGCTGTTGAAAAGTGCAGCCAAATTTCCAGACGAAGAAATCAAGTCAACTACAAAATATATTTTTTTCTTTCTCTTAACCTTTATTCAACCAATTATGTCAAAAAATACACTACTTTGATCTAAGAAACGTAACGGCAGTGGTGCCATTCGAACAAGATGCGGGGAACGATTTTGTTCTTCTTAAATAAGGAAGGAATGCCTTCTTTCGAGATCGCGAGAAACTTTTTCGTGGACGAGTGTCTGTACAGTAGTCCGGAACCCGCCTTCTCTTCCTCCCAAAAGCAGTCGTTCTCGAGTTCATGAGAAGGACATTCTGCCACGGTGTACAGTCTGTCTCTTATACACATCTAGATGTGTATAAGAGACAGTCTTTAAATTAATCTTCACTCCGTACCCTAATGTAAATCGGGTTGTCAAGACTGTAAAAAAAATAATTAAAACAAGATTAAATAAAATATGAAAAAAAAAAAATCAAAATTTCGATAACAAAATATTGAAAAC
>NW_022758454.1:91183-93004 GCF_011630105.1 Anneissia japonica
GCTACGTCGGTTTCCATGTACTCCGCCACACTTCTGCTAAAAGGATCGTCGCTCCGCCTGTGGACTACGCATCTTCTTGCGATGACCGTTGCAAAGTTTTCTGCGGGCGTCTCCTCAACTGGTAAAACGACGTCCTCCAATCTGAGATTAAAAAAAATAAAAGGATTCAAACGATTAGCTTAGTTACAAAACGATAAAGTAAAACGAAACGAGAAAAGGGGGAAAGAGAGTCACTTACATTTCAGGTTGCCATTCTAGGTCCCAGTATTCCTCCGGCTCTCGATATTCCCCGTAAGTCGGGAGGGCGAGACTTCCGTGCCTCGTCGGCGAACTTGAAGGTTGGACGTATAGCTGCCTCATCGAACATATTTCCTCGTGTTCGGCTATCTGGCTGATCTCCACGCCGGTAAGACACCCCAAACGGCAAAGTTCTATTTCTTCGTCTCCATCGTATCGTGCCTTGCATTTGCAGAAGTGGCGATGAAATCGGGACCACTTGACCCGGTGGTCTCGGAAGAAGGGGCACGTGACATATCCTTCGCTGTCCATCTTGCATCGAATGAGTAGAGTTCGTTGAAGTGTCGAGGACTCGACCCAAGTTCTCTTTTATATGCTTCGATCGGGAGACCATGACGTCATCCTATCATAATAATACTTTATTCAGGAACCGATGACGTCGGCGCATGATGATCGCCGCAGTACGCATGACGTCGTAAACGGCGCCCCCTTAGTCAGGAACCGATGACGAAATCAGGTACCCATGACGTCAGCACAGTACACCTTATTTAAGTTACACCGATGGAAATGAAACCATTCGAATTCGTTTCGAAGAAGATGATCGAGATGTACTCTTGGTACAACGATAACACGTTCGATTGCCAACTTTCAAACCGCCGCAGGAACAACCGCCGAAGAACGAACCGGCGCAGAAACAACCGTTACGGAATCAACCGAAGTTGCAGCATTCTCCCCGAGAAGCATTCTTTAACGTCGCAGACTATTCGTCGGAACGACCGCAAAAGCTTCGATCGAAAGGTTGCCGACCGTCGCTCAAGATATGAGAAGTCACCGAGATCAGAGAAGGACGAAAGCAAAAGAAACCTGCCGGCAGACATCGTTTCCGTTCACAAAGAGGTGAGTAAAGACATATTTTATTTATCTCCCGTCACCCTCTGCGCCTGAGACGATAGCCTAGAGAAACTAACTTATAATTTGTTTAATTACTTTTCCGTTTCCCAGCTGGAAGATGTGAAAAGATCCATACGAAGGTTCAGGACCGATCTGTGCTGGCTGAACGAAACGCTGAACAAAATGGGACTGAAAGATTTGGAACACGACGTCCTGGTTCACCTCGATCGAGCTTGCAAGAGTATCGACGAACGTATCCAACGAGATGTGTTTTCGAGCGAACGAAAGATACGCATTCGTAAACTGAAGGACGTCTACGAATCGATCGCCAGCGGCCGAACGATGGTGCAGGACATAAAAACGAGCTACGGCATGCGATGACAGAATCGCGGAGACATTATTTATTTTCGAATAACGCAATTTTTTATTATTAGATGTTGTAAATAAAATAACGTTTGTCAAGATATATTTGAAATATCAGATTATTTACAAAGTTTGAAATAAAATCAAGTTCAACGATACTTTTTAGTCTTCTTCGATTATTTAGCTTCGAATCTAAAGTTTTCTTTTTCGTACTTTCGTTCGGGACCGATGACGTAGACGGCCAGTACCGATGACGTGATGTATTTACTTCGATAGAGAACAAAGTTGGAAATAATTTCAGCACCAGTTAGTTACCTTACTGCGACCGAG
>NW_022758454.1:94356-95010 GCF_011630105.1 Anneissia japonica
TTTCAATTTATCCTCGGCGTATCTGAACGGAACAAGAGAATCTCCGTACCTGAAACAGAATATGTTCGGACGACTCGAGAGATCGGCGTGCCACTCGGCGACGGCATCTTCGTCCGAGTCGCGCGTCATGTCGACGGGTTGGAAGTCGTCGACTTCTTCGAGGTCTACGAAAGGGAACACGTAACCTTTGGCGAATATGTCCTCCTGCGTCTTCTGTCCGACGCCGGTGACGTGTCCGTGAAAATCGAAACCCAGGAAGGCGGCCGCGATCAACCGAGGCAACCGAACGGACTGTCGAGCTTCTCCCGCGACCATCTTCCTATCCGGTACATCCTCTCGTTTCGCTTGCGAACCAGGAGGGCGTCCGATTGCATGGCGGTCAGCGTGACTATGCAGTCGCTGTCGCACGTCTCCATGAGGATGTTGGACGAAGGCACGTTGCCGCCGAACTTGAGCAGGTCGTGCACCACGCCGAACAGTATGTCCGACTCCGAATACAGACTCCGTTCGGGAAGCAGATTCTCGAACTCCGTTCGGGAAGCAGATTCTCGAATTCCGTGCACCAGGGAATCGCGGACTCGGGCCCGATGAGTCGGAACCAGTCGCGTTCGGCGGACTCGTCGAAGCCGGCGCCGGTGATCACGTACGCTGCGT
>NW_022758454.1:95108-96178 GCF_011630105.1 Anneissia japonica
CGAACGTCCCGTCCGTCTCCTCGAGCACGGTGTTCCTCTTGTCGACGGCCGTCCTGAGGGCATCGTCGTTCAGCTGACCGAGTTTTCGGAGACCGTTTCGGAAGCTTCCGTTCCTGTGATCTCTCCTCAGCTTGAGTTCGGCGAGTTTCGCGAACGGAGATTTCCCGTCCACGAAGAGCAGCACGGCCTTCACGGCGCTTCGCTCTCCCGATCTCTTCTGCATCGCCACCACGTCGTCCGCGTACCCCAGGGCGTCCTCCATGAAGGTTTGCGCCACGTCGTCCAGACTGAACCGTCGGTAACTGTTCACTATTCCGTCGTGTCCTTCCCTCCAGCTCCGTTTCTCGACGTCGCCGACGACGACCGACCGTTCCAAGCACGCCTCGACGTTCGGGAAGTGATCTTCGACCTTCGTTCCGATCGGGCGAGAAGCTATCCGATGAAAAGTCTGAGAAGCGTCGATCATTATGATCTCGACGTTTCGGACGCTTTCGGCAAACGACCGACAAACGACCGACCGGTGCTCGTCTCCCTGTCCACGATGTTAGCGAATCTTCCTTTGATGCCCATTGCTTTCTCGTAAAAAAATGACGCATGACGTAACGGAAGATAGACATATATATGCATTCTGGCAAAGGACAAACCCCGAACCGTTAGCGAGTTTTTCTTCGTAGTCGCAGTCGCCGTCGTGAACACCGCTGCAGAATATCGTCATGTTGCTGAGATCGGAAGCGACGAAGCGACGGGAGAAAGTCGTCGAGGAGCTGAGGAAAAATTTCGACAGCGTCCGAGCCCGTTGTGGAGAGGCACACGTTCGACTGGAACGCGTTGACCACCAATCCTAAGATCGAAGATCTGGCGTACGTTCGTCGCAACGTTCCCGTCGACCTGGCCCTCGCCAAACCGGTGATGGAGCTGATCGTCAAGCATTGGGAACGCGGCAACGTCGTTCGGTTCGCTTACAGAGGGTCCACGAGACCGATAGAAGCCATCGAGAATTTAGCGACGTTTCTCCGAACCCACAACCTTCCCTTCGTCAAGAACGTCAGCTACAGGTACAAGATGGAATC
>NW_022758455.1:0-805 GCF_011630105.1 Anneissia japonica
GCGACATGCGGACGTTGGTACGTGTAGGTTAGTCTACAAACGTCGCCTAAAGTAATTGATTTTACTCGGCAGAACGAAAGAAGGAATCTCCGCTTTTCAGTCGTCTTAGGCCCTTGTTTTTTGACAAACAATGACCTTTCAGAGGTCAAATTGCTGTCAAGAATATAATTTGGCTGCTTCGCAGCAATAAGGCTTCATTTTTAAAAGGCAGTGCAAGCGAGATATAATATTTCAGCAGCACTATGTTTTTAACCAAAATTTGGATAATTCAGAAGGTTGCAGAAAAAGAAACAAAATCTTCTGTCTCATAGGATGATCAGTATGGTAGACATCAGCATGGCAGCATCTAATAAGAAACATTATATACTAACCACCTAAGGGTAAAATTATTCAATATTATGTATGACAAATCAACAGACTGATGAAGCCAGAATATTATATGAACAACAATATGGCTGTAGGCCAAATTAATCCACATCGTCAACATTATGTAACTAAATATTGGATAGGCAAGTTGAAAATGGTAAATATATAGGACTTAATAATGCTTGATCGAAAAATAAGCCTTCGATCTGGTAAACCATAAAAGCATACAGTAATAACAAAATTATATACAGTACAGTACTAAAATTTTGAAATGTTTTTATTGTACACATACTACCAAATATAAATATTATTATAAGTCAGTGGTGATGTCATCAATTTCACCTGCACTGAATTTTCATAGCCCCGACTGATCACTAATTCGATACAGTGCCTCTAATTTTTTGCATCTCGTGTGCAAAAGCTCAAAAAGCTGGGGTGA
>NW_022758456.1:0-545 GCF_011630105.1 Anneissia japonica
TCGAGGTCGGTCTGCGTGTCGCGGAAGTGAGTGCGTACTCGACATTCGTCCGTCTACTCCACGTCTGTCTACTCGACGTTCGTCCGTCTATTCCACGTCCGTCTACTCGACATCCGTCCGTGTACTCAACGTCCGCCTACTAGACGTCCGCGTACTCGAGGTCGGTCGGCGAGTCGCGGACGCCAGTGTACTCAACATCCGTCCGCTGTACTCGAGGTCTGTCGACGAGTTTCGGACGCGAGTGTGTACTCGACATCTGTCCGTGTACTCGAGGTCTGCCGGCGAGTCGCGGACGCGAGTGTGTACTCGACATCCGTCCGTGTACTCCACGTCCGCATACTCGACGTCCGTCTACTCGACGTCCGTGTACTCGACGTCCGCGTACACGAGGACGGTCGGCGGGTCGCGGACGCGAATGTGTACTCGACATCCGTCCGTGTACTCCACGTCCGCGTACTCGACGTCCGTTGTCGGTTCACGGACACAAATTATTTCTAGTTTCAGAATTTTTTTTTCAAATTTGAAATAGTCCATGTACTCGACGT
>NW_022758456.1:575-822 GCF_011630105.1 Anneissia japonica
CGAGGTCGGTCGGCGGGTCGCGGACACAAATTATTTCCAGTTTCAAAAAATTGTTTTCAAATTTGAAATAGCCCATGTACTCGACACGTCCGCGTACACGAGGTCGGTCGGAAGGTCGCCGACGCGAGTGTGTACTCGAAATCCGTCCGTCTACTCCACGTCCGTCTACTCGACGTCCGTCGGTGTACTCCACGTCCGCGTATTCGAGATCCGTCGTCGGGTCGCGGACTAAAATTATTTAAAGTTT
>NW_022758457.1:0-570 GCF_011630105.1 Anneissia japonica
AAATGTACTACAATGTGTAGTAGGTATAAAGCAATATAACAATTCATTTTAAAAAATTAAATCGTTAAACATAAAAAATCATAGCATATAATACAAGTGGTGCAAGATGAATACGTGTCAATTTCCATCATTTACTCATATTCACTCTCTCTTTCTCTCCATTTTTTTGTTTTTGTTTTTTGTTTTTGTTTTTACAAATCCATCTTAAACTACAAAAAAACTTAACTACACTGATATGTACTTGGTCCGTAGATCATTGTAGTCATTATGTGGGGGTATTGGCATCCAATGGAAACCAATATGACTAAATGTCTATGGGGGGGATTCCAAGCACAGTATCAATTCATTATTAACTACAATTTAATCATGTATTCACGGCAATGCGAAAAGAAATTGGCAACTGTATGTACCTTCCGTACAGTAGAGCATACTGACATTTGGAGTGTTGGCATCCCTGGTGCTCCAGGAAGAAATTTGTACCAACATGACTGCATGCTTTATGTCAGTCCCGGTAAATACAGGATCGCTAAACAATTGATTTAACGACCTAGCCTCGCATTCCCGAATTGA
>NW_022758458.1:0-1029 GCF_011630105.1 Anneissia japonica
TATTTACTGTAGTTCTTCAATTTGCAAATAAACATAGGTTTATCTATTTTATTCAATTTTCATACCAAAGATCTTTGACTATGTTTTTACATCTGATCTGGGAGTTTTAACCCCCTGCTCTAATCAGCTCCATTTGACTTGCAATTACTAAAGAATAGACACTTGTCACTTCTAATTCTTTTATGTAGTAAATCTTTCACCTGAAACCCAAAATGTGATTGGGGATTTTTTTCTCTTATAGTACATTTCAATTGAGAAAGTTAGGGTTCTTAAGTACAAAGGTGAAAGGTGACATTCCTTCTATAATGAAATGAAAGATACAAACATACTTCTGCATTATGTGTCTATGACATCTGTTAAGTTAGTTACTTGCTTCTGTATTATATAGGGTAGGTGTTTATTATGCAGTGCCCACAGCTTACAGCGCCTCAGATATACTGCCATAGATCCAGCATGCATTAGTGATTAATAGACTGCATTTGTTGATTACATACAGGCCTAGATTCCAAACACATGAAAACACACCAGCAAACACACAATCATAAAAGACCTGACAGTCACACATCCAACCAATATCATTCAATTTCTGATCAAAAAGTTACAAAAAAAAATGAAATGCATCTGAGATATAATGATATGAGATATGAAGTAAGATGTTTGCAGTTGTAATGTTAAGTGTGGACACATCAGGATAAAGGTTTCACATCAGGGTAAAGGTTTCAACTCGAGTGTGGATGCATCAGTGTGAACTTGTCAATTAAGTATTTCTTCAGCAAATAGGCCGAGTCAATATATTTTGTAATAGGCCAAGTTAGGTGTGGCTTTTTTTATACCTTGTTTCACCATCACAAACTTACTTATTTCAAAATCATTAGAGGGTGGGAAAAATAACAACAATAAAATTTTGTTTTCTCATTTAGCAAAATGATTTTGCCTGAACCATCTAGGTGGAGGAGAAATTAAAAATAAAATTTCAATAATGAATTAAACAGTGTAGTAACAAGATTGATAAATGCTTTAAATTTAAGG
>NW_022758459.1:0-1955 GCF_011630105.1 Anneissia japonica
TGAAACAGAATTTTACCTGTTATAACAATTATTATTGAGATTAACAATAATAACATTAATATTTGTATAAATAATGATAATAATATATTTTATACTGCATATACGGGTTAAAAAATTAAATTATTACATCATCTTACAATTATATGAATAAACAAATACATGTATTACATAGTATAATAAATATTATCAATATCATGAATATTATAACTATTGTTATTATCATTAACATATTTCATTATAAATGATTAAATCATTTTTGAAATTTTGTTCAGTATGCCACTTCATTCAACTGCAGCCCTCATAAAATGATGCGAGTGAACTTTGACTGCTCAGCACTGTGGGTAAAGAATGAGGCGGATATTAGGAATGCTTTCTACTTTGATCCTTGCTACCTCAAGCACAGTTATCAAGGAGTTGTGAGGGACTTTAGGGTATGTATAATTGTCATATCATATTGTTACATCACTGAATAAGGGTGGTATCACGTTTTGCCTAATGCTAAGTTACCGAAGACTTATCACCGACAGAATTTTGGAGAAATGTACTTTCTCCGACACGTCATTTGGACGACACGTTTCTTGCCGGACAGTACAGTTTGCCAACTGGACGTTTCGCCGACAGCCAATTCGCCGATAGACAATCCGCCGACAGCCAATTCGCCGATAGACAATCCGCCGACAACTAATTTGCCGACCGACAATTCGCCGACACCCAATTCGCTAACAGCCAATGATTCGACGATAGCAAAATCGCTGACAGCCAATTCACCGACACTATTTAGTTTTAAACTGTGACAATGTTTTGTTATACAGTATACCTACAGACATTTGTCAGACCATGGAGTAATGTATTTATAAATATAATATATTTATTAATATATTTTCTCCATGTTCAGATAGACAGAATGAAAATTTGCAATAATAATAATAATAATAATAATAATAATAATAATAATAATAATAATAATAATAATAATAATAAACATAATAAACAACCAGAATAAATAATAATACATGAGAATGACTTTGAGACGGTGGATATTGTGATGGGGGGAGTTAAAGTGGACCACTACAGGAAAACCAGTGGTGTTATTGCGGATGTAGTGTGTATAGAACCGAACAACACAAACACACAGCTCCTCGCCGCTTATGTGTAAACCCCTATAGACCAACAGTACATTGTATTGTAGGATAATAACATTGTCCTACATGTCGTTTCTCCGACACTTACAGTCCCGTAATTAGATTTAGTGATCAGGAGGAGTATTAAAAGTTTTAAAAGGAAGCAAAGTACCAGAAGTGTCCAAAACAGTCTCAGTTCCACTGGTTAGAGTTGAGGTGAAAGAAAAATGTAATGGTTTGGCATGCACCTCTAAAATAGCACTTTTGCAACTTAAAATAATATAGGTCAAGTATGTAAGTAACAGCCTAATGTCGTTTTAACTATTGTTGCATACCAAAAATCATCAAGTAATTGTAGTATTATAAGAATACACTAAATCGTTAAATTTGGCACTGCACTACCATTTTTAAACTCACATAAGACTATTGCAAAGTTTTAGGACTTTATATTTAGTTTACTTTTTTGGCATTATCGTTTTATCAAAAAATATTAAAATGTATTATTTGGGATTTGACTTGTCATTGAGTGAAGAAAAATATAATATCACTATGCACTCATAGAGACTCGACATTTAGTTTTTATGTGTGATCACTATCTGTCCATGGACGAAATTATACTGGTCATAGATTTCTCGATTTTTCGACCCTAAATTCTAGCACATGCCTAGAAATTACATGATTTTGGGCAAAACGGCTCACGGTTGATAGGGCGGGGTTACTTCAAGGCCAAATGCGCTGGCAAAATGTCCTCTCGGCCAAAAAAAAAATTAAAAAAAATCGTGTCTTGGCACAATAACGTGTCTCCGAAAGTCTATGCGGCCAATTGTCTGGCGA
>NW_022758460.1:0-589 GCF_011630105.1 Anneissia japonica
GTATATTATAATTAGGAGATTATAGTAGAGTATAGAGTGACAAGTAAAGTGTAAAAAAAAAAACTCGTAAGTTAATAATATATTATTTAAAACACAAATTAGTATTTTATACTAATAGCGAGGCCATTAATTATTCCCTCAAAGCCAGTGTAGTAATAGGCTGCAACTAATCTGTGGCCGAGTTGACTTGTGGTCGAGTTGACGTGTGACCGAGTTGACTGTGGCCGAGTTGACTTGTGGCCGAGTTGGATCGAAATCTCTAGATAGGCCTACTCTTCCCCATCTTTATTCAATACTGTACCTGACCACAGTTTTCATTCCAGTCAAACCTAAACTACAGTTAAACTTGCCTAAGTTGACTGTGCCTAAGTCGAATAATTTCTAAGTCGATCATATTTTACATGCCAGATTGTTGTGTTTTCCATTAATTAGCAATCTATAAGTCAAATTTTATCTAAGTCCAACAATATTTCAATGGCATTTTGGATTCGACTTAGGCAAGTTCAACTGTATACTGATATTGTATACCACACACAAAATTTACAATACTGTATATGAAGTTATTTGCCCTTCTGACATACTTAAGGTT
>NW_022758461.1:0-581 GCF_011630105.1 Anneissia japonica
CGCTGCCTGCAACAGGTGTCAGTGGAACCCGCCCATGCCGAACGGGGAACTATGCACCATGTGCGTCAGCCCTTCTCAACTCTGTCCGGAATGCCTCCGGCCGTTGAACGATTGCGATTGCTTTAAAACCCCGATCGGTTACGCGTCGTCCGCCGAATCCGCAACGTCGTTCTTGGAAGCAGCAGATGGACTGTCGCCGATCGGAGGGAGAGATTGGGACCGTGAGGAGGAGGAAGAGGAAGAACTGTCCTTCCCGGAATCTTCGTACGAGAGTCTCGACGGCACTTCTCATTCGGAAATGCTGCATCGTATCGACGACGCTCTTTCTCAAACGTCTTTCTTGGAATCGTCGTACGGGAGCGTCGACGCCACTTCGCATTCGGAGATACTACGTCGGGTCGACGACTTGATCGAAACGATCGACGATTACGCCGAACAGATCAAAGAAGACCCAGAAGAATCTGCGTGGACGCCCGAATGCCGCTCGTTGGCCTTGGAAACCAGAAAACTGGACGTGGATGAATGGCTCGATTTAGGTAACGAGGAAGAAGAGAAAAGGTCGATGGTCGTCTGCGAATACT
>NW_022758462.1:0-632 GCF_011630105.1 Anneissia japonica
GATTGAAACTCAGCTAATTGTTGATCATCATAACCAGGAAATGCAAGAAGAGCTTGAACTTGTGCATTATGGTTAGTATTGTGATACTTGGTTATGTTGATTAAAGTGTCAGGAAGATTGGTAATACCCGCTGTCTGTCTGACGTCTTCTGAAGTTATAACAGGAGTGCTTTCTTTTCTATGAGGTCGTCTAGATAGAGCATCCGCCGCCTTGTTGTTTTTTCCAGGTTTGTAGTACACTACGAAGTTAAATGGTGCTAATTCTCCAACCCAGCGTTGACTAACAGCATCCAATTTAGCAGATTTCAGGTGAGCAAGTGGGTTGTTATCGGTGTAAACGACGCAATTGTTTCCCAGTAGGTAGTCTCGGAACTTATCGGAAATCGCCCATTTAAGTCCAAGAAGTTCAAGTTTCATACTGGAATACTTCTTCATGTTCCGTTCAGCTCCTCTTAAGGTACGGCTTGCATAGGCAATAACTCTTCTTTTACCATTTTGTCGTTGCAGTAGAACAGCACCCAAACCATGAAATGAGGCGTCAACTTCAACTTCGAAAGGTAATGTGAAGCTGCATAGGCGAGTACAGGTTCCGCACAAAGTTTTTCTTTCAGTGTTTCGAATGCTCTTTGATGT
>NW_022758463.1:0-671 GCF_011630105.1 Anneissia japonica
TATGCATGCATGACATGCGGTCTAACTGTTATACAGTTATAATAAAATCTATTTA
Organism: Anneissia japonica; assembly: GCF_011630105.1. NCBI lineage: Eukaryota > Metazoa > Echinodermata > Crinoidea > Comatulida > Comatulidae > Anneissia > Anneissia japonica. The sequence goes on from NW_022758463.1 coordinate 56, forward strand.
TAATATATTTTTAATTTAAATTATTCTACGATCGGCAACCCATGGGTCGTAACCCAAGTTTGGGCCGTGAGTGAATTTTTGAGGGTCGTCTGATCACATCTGGGTCTCCAGAAGGTTATACAGAAAGTCTTAAGTGTTAAAATTAAATACTTTAAAAATCAGAACATTCGAGTCAAAACATCGAAACAAAATATTTTTAAAATAAAATACGGTAATTTGTTACAATTTTGGCTATTGCCTTCAATTTGCGTGCCTGCATGCAGTGTGCTATAATCTCAGTCAGACCGCCGTTTGTTAAATAGTGTTTTTGTTTGGATGCATGTATCATGAATAGAGTAAACGACTCAATAATTAGCAGGCCCTATGTTATGATACAGAAACAAAGGTTATAACTCATAGAGGTATAATTGTTTAATAGCTCTATGTTATAACTCTAGCATCGACATTCTAGGCGCACGTGCGTCCTTACACGCTGAACGTCACAAAACCATAGGAACCAGACCATAAACCGTCAGCGTACGTGACGAATTACTCACGCGCGTGTTAGTTGTCATGATAATCGCGCGTCGTGCGGTGATTACAAAGGCCTAATGATATTTTGCACTAACATTAGACT
>NW_022758464.1:0-1207 GCF_011630105.1 Anneissia japonica
CATCGACGAGAACACGCTGGAGCCTGCGTGTTACAACTGCCACTCGAGAAGATTGGCGACCTTGGCTCTCGACGGTGCCGGAGTCAGGCTGACAGTCAAGCAACCAGACTTGGCGATGATGCGTTCTTGCAGATGCGGCGCCATCACCTCGCGCGATGCTTGCGCCTCGTGCGAACTTGCCGATGATCAATAAAAAATAATAATGAATTGAAAACACAAATGTTTTTTTTTTCTCGTTCTTTTATATCTCTCTTTTCTTTAAAAATTTTATTTATTGCAAAGAAAAGTGATCGTCTTTTTTTCTTGTACACGGTTCCGGCAGTTCGGTCACCTTTTGCCAGACGTCGTCGTCGATGAGGTCTTTGGCGAGTTGCATCTCGGGCGAGTGTTCGTCGTCGTCGCCGTCTCCGTCGTCCGATTCCGAGTCTAGCAAATCCCTTATGGATTCCACTCCCACTTTGCGACGGTCTCTTCTGACCTTCACGGCCGCTATACGTCTGCAAAGTTTGCGGGGATTTGTGAGCCTCTCAAATTTGCCGAGTTCGTGATCTTCTCGTTTCAACCGTTCGTACTGCAGACCGTCTATGTTTCGCATTTCCGAAGACAGGGCGTCCTTCTCTAGATCGTAAATCGCCTTCTGGGAAGTCGATTGCAGACGCTCGTAATCCGACGCGCGTCTGATGAGGGACGCCAACTTTCGGGGTCCGGCACCATTCTTCACCCCGGCTTCCACGCTCCGTCGAGCGGCCGCGGCCTTCTCCTCGAACCTCTGTTCCATGGAAGCCACGTTGCGCATCGATTCCACTCTCTTGTACTCGAAACGATCGTCTCTTTTTTTCCCGAACATGTTTGCGTATGATCGATTGAACTCTCGGGTGTCAGTTTTTGTAAGCATTCGTTAAAGGATGAAGAAGTTCGCTCCGCTCATCGCGGCTCTCCTAATCTTCCTGTTCGTTCTCTACGGTCTGTTCGATCGGTACGACTGGCAGGGGGATACGTACGACAAGCAGATAAGAAAGTATCGAGATCTGCTTTCTGCGAATCTTGTACTTTTCGCGATAACCTTCTACTGCAATCTAAGATATACCATCGGCATATTTCTGAACCGATATTACGACGGACAGGGCAAGCTGCTCTTCGCCACCGAGGTGCTAGTTCGCGTGACCGTCATGATCGGACTCGACTACAGGATCCAAAACCTGGTCGT
>NW_022758465.1:0-848 GCF_011630105.1 Anneissia japonica
TCTAGTATACGTCTTTTGGCTAAGAAAATTTGGTGGACCATTATATCAAGCAATGTAAGCTCTGCGTACACAGGGTTGTTGTTAGTAATAATTACAGCAGGTAAAAAAGATTTTACAGCAGGTAACTTGCAAATGGACACCGAGTACACCCACTTCGGCCGGGGGTCCGGCTCTAGGGTCTAGATGCTCTCTGATGCCATTAGAGCACTTTTAGAGCACTAAATAATTACTTAAAAAAATAAATATTTTTGACATATTTTTAAGGGCATTTTTGATTTGCAGAAGAATTTCAGCACAAATAACCGGATGACATATGCAGTATACAACAGATTTTGGCTAAAATTTCACTGTTTCAATAATTTAATGAAACTTAAAACATTTAAAAAATAATTAATTACCATGGCATTATAGTCTGTATTCTTTTTATTAACAAAACTTTTGGACCAGGACTACAAACAATTGGACCCTATACCTCTTACGTTTCACCGCACTAGGCCTAGTTTAATAATAGGTAGGCCATGATTAACTAGGCTACGCTAAGCCTCCCCTACCTCTTCTAGGCCTAGGCCTAGGCCTAGTCTCTTATTTGCATGTATTTTTTTTTCGCTTGCCAAAATTCTTATTTATATTATTCGAATTCTACAAATGTTCTTACCATTCTTTGGTTTTTTTTACGATGCCAAAGGCAAATAAGCCTGTGGGTCGCTTCAGTTTATCTTTATCTTTATTAATATTAGACATTCTTCTTGTTAACGAATGGAACGATGATGGAAAGAAGGGGTCGGGGGTTGATAAATTTTTACCGCTCTGACCACACGCGTGCATAGACCACACAGACGAAGATGTTT
>NW_022758466.1:0-1240 GCF_011630105.1 Anneissia japonica
CAGGAGGCGATCGCTTCATGAAAAAAATCTCCCTATTTTTTGGTTTTCAAACTTGGGATCTCTGCATGATTACACACTATTGTGTAGTGGATAACAGTAGAACTGTACTACAAAGCACAGACCCTATATACAATATATAGGGTTAGTGTACAAAGTAAGCCACAAAAATGAATAGCAATTATTATCCTTTACAGACATCTATACAGATTTAAATGATTTATTGTCAAAGTAAACCATAAAGAAATATAAAATGGAATTGGTTTTAATGCAGGTTAACATTTACAAATAAATGTCAACAAAAGCTGAGCTTGCTGTTTGTAGTTGATTCCACAATCAACTATTTAGGGGGTTGGTAGAGGGCGCCACAATTACCCAACGCAGACAATAAAGATTTCCACACGACTACCATTAAAACATTGGTATATTTATTTGGTTTATCTCTGCTGATCTGGTGACTAAGCATAAAACAACAATATCTAATTAACATCAGTTAATTACATCATGTAAACAGTAATCATAAACATAATACATACAAAGTACCAAGAATTGCAATCATCTTCAGAAATCATAATTCTATATATTGTAGAAATGTATAAATTTACTGCAAAGAACCATCGGAGTGAAAGTCTATTATTAAACATTATCAATTAAATATAAGAGTTTCATTCAGTAATCGAGTACAATATTAATAAAGCAAAGCATGACTCATAACCATAATATAATAATAAGAACTGCAGTGTCAGTCAATATTATAGAGTACACTTACGAAACTATGGTGCAACTATCCAATAATAAGCAATAAGCACTCATCTGCCATCACAATGTTTTTAGGACTGTACATCATCTAATACATAAAACAAATCTGTTTGATAATATACTCAGTAGTGACACTGTTAGATACATGGGTATGATCAAATCATGAACCCATCGGCTTAAACAATAAATCAACATTTGCCGGTACTTGAAAAATAAATCACTAAAAATACTGTGTTAATCATTAGGCACGTTTACTATAGATTAACCTTCGAGACATGTGAAATAATCACAGCAATACAATATATAATAACACTATCGACAGACTTGTAGACCTTTATAATACTCGCTGCTATATGCCAATGGGCGCAGCCATATTTGATTATGTTTTAAGATGACCTTTGACATGAGCGTGAAACAATCAAAGAGAACAGACATGCCCGTTCCACAGCAGGCTAAGACAATGTATGCCGTACAATACATATAA
>NW_022758466.1:1289-1680 GCF_011630105.1 Anneissia japonica
CCAACTTACCACTACAACTAATACTTTAGCATAGTAAATTTAAATACCTAATACTGTAACTTGTTTACACCAAAGGATCAAGAACAAGCAGTTAGAACAAAGGAATATACAAGGCAGTTGTATCCTTGTTAAACTTCACCTTACTAGGCTGTATTCATATAAGAGACTTTCAATGCATTAAAGGCAGTAATTAATACACTAAGTAACTAATCTTATAAAACTATAAATATAAAAGGTAAAATAAAACATACCATAAATGTACTTGAATCACATAATAAGTGAGTGGTCAAACACACGTCTGATCCCGATCACATTCAGGAGGCCATTGATTCGCGCTAATTTTTTAGACGCTACTGACCCACACTATCATTATGTAATGAGTGACGACATA
>NW_022758467.1:0-758 GCF_011630105.1 Anneissia japonica
TATGTATATATATAAATATATATATATGTATATATATACGTATATATATACGTATATATGTATATATATAAATATATATATATATATGTATATATATAAATATATATACGTATATACGTATATGTATATATATATACGTGTATATGTGTATATATACATATACGTATATATATACTTATATATATATGTATACATATATATAAGTATGTATATATGTTATAATGTATATATGTATGTATATATATAATATTAATATTATATATATATATATATATACATACATATATGCATTATAACATATATACATACTTATACTTATAACATATATACATACTTATATATATACATATATACATACTTATATATATATACATATACATACTTATATATATACTTACATATATATACATATATACATAATATATATACGTATATATTTACGTATATACATACTTATATATATACATACATATATAGATACTTATATATACATACATATATACATACTTATATAACTATATATATATATATATATACATAATAATATACATACTTATATATATATACATACATATATATATACATATATACATACTTATATATATATACATACATATATGCATTATAACATATATACATATACATACGTATATATACATACTTATATATACATATATACACATACTTGCAGTATGTGGGTTGGAATGGCTGAGTGAACAGACGTCAGTAGCTAGCTCCGTCATAAATATACAGAACGT
>NW_022758468.1:0-2271 GCF_011630105.1 Anneissia japonica
TCTTTACGAGAGTTGGAAAAAAAATCCAGATTAAATTGATTAAAGCATCATTAGGCCTTCCAAATTTCTGTAGGAATACAGCTCTTACCCATGGTCTTAATCTACCTAAAATTTCTAATATTGTTAAAGCCAATCAAGTTAACTTTACTCAACAAATATTTATGAGTGATTCAAAATCCAGGTCTTTTTATTCACATTTACTTGATCGTAAACAAGTGCATGTTAGAACCCCCAAAGTGATAACCTAACAAGCAATGATTTTTCCATTTGTAATATAATTTTTAACTTTAATTATCATCAAAATGTTTCAAAATCTTCAAGTATGTTGATTGTGTTAACTGTGGTGTTTTTGACAGTGTTAGGTTTGCCATTTTAGATTTTAACACTATTCTTAATTTGTTATGACATTTTTAAATGGATTATATAATTTTAACTCTGTATTTAATAATTTTGTTACATTTTTCTGTATGTACTATATAATATTTTATTTTATTTTATGTTTTTTTATTGAATATTTGTATATTTTCTTTTACTTAAGGGAGGTGAATAAATTTGAAATTGAAATACTGAATTTGAACTAATATTAATTGTCACTTAATTTAAAAGTGACTTGTTGCTTATTTAGTCAGGTTCCATATGTATCTGAAAATTGTTTGTTCAAAGCAAGATTTTGGTATTTTTAGAAACTGCAGGACATGTAGAATCCATTTTTTGGGTGGTGGGGGAGGGGTAGTAATGTAAAATATTATTCAGTATTGGAAGAGCTTTCCGTGATACCAAACATGAAAACTTTTAGCAAGTTCGATTTTGTTTACCTTTTACCTTTTTGTAGTCATGTGGCTTTCTTTATTGGCTTATATCTCTGTAAATATACAGTATTTGGTATAGGTATAATTGAATCAATTGTTCAGTGTAAAATTAAGGCACGGTAGTGTTTGAATGTGTGATGTGTTCATCAGCCATCTTGAAATCCAAAATGGCTGCAAAGATGGCATAAAAAAATGCCCCCCTCAAAAAATGGATTCTGCATATACCGGGGTATCCAAAAATACCAAAATCTTGCTTTGAACATAAAAATCTTAAGGACTCTGTATTTTTGACAGGTGGACTCCGAATGGGTCAGACAAACAGTTCAAGTTCAGTTGGCAGATCAAGTACGATTGAAGGTAAATTGACCACTGGTAGCAAAGCTAACTTGGTGACCCACCATTCAATCAACTGTCATTTTTTTCATGAAAATGTTCTCAGTGGAAACAGATTAAGAACACCTAAATGGTTAAAGAGTTAGTCACTATATCATCAGACAAAGAAGGTGGATCTTATCAAAGTGTGTAATTATATTGTGACCAGTTAGAGTAGCTGGATTCGTTTGACACTAAATCATTGTCAGGAGTCTTTGACGTTACTAGCACAATTTCCAGCACCTTTTGTGGAAATGCATTTAGAATTTATTAACCTAAGGTCAAAATTATATTTTCCATTGCCCAAACACAAAACCAAACCAAATTCTAGGGGTATTCTTTTTTCTCTTTTTTTTTTTATCTTATAAGAAATGCTGACCAACTGACCCTGATATATGTTACTGTGTTATGCTATTTATCAATTTTTTTTAATTTGTGGCTCGTGAGAGATCTTCTAAAACAAACAAAAAATCTCTGTTCTTTAGAATTGGAATGTAGTAAGTACAATGTCACTCTTACCAAATCATAATTAATTAATCATAATTATTAATTACTTGTACAATGCTACTTCCTGTCTGCTTTCATTATTTTCTTGTAAAAACTTAATAATATCTAGCAAAATTTATAATTAAGAAATATATAATAATAAATTAAAGATTAAAGATATAATAAGAATTATTGATTAAAGAGAGGATAGTCTTGGCAGCATCAGTCTCAGAATTGAAAGTTTGAAGATGAAGAGAGTTCCATAATTTTGAAAACTTACTTGAGCAATTTGAAGTTTAGTAGGTGAAAAAGTGAAAACCTACTTAAATGGCAATTTGAATACAAGAATCTAAGTTAAGTTAAATGGCAATTTGAATACAAGAATCTAAGTTTTAAAGTGTATTTAGATTTTCATAATTTTTAATATATAATCTATGGTAGGTGGATGGGCATTCCATAATTAAACATATTTAAAACACATCCTTATATCAACCGGGCCATCCATGCGACGTGCCCTATTAGTGGTAATGGCAGTAATGTACAGTCCTTTTTGAAACCCTTGTTTTTTTTTTGTAGGTGTAGGGGATCCCTGGGGACCAACTTA
>NW_022758469.1:0-1151 GCF_011630105.1 Anneissia japonica
GGGAAGAAAATTCAAAGAACCCCGTGAAACAGTAGATTGTTGTTGTGTTGAAATCCCTGCGCATGTGCAGATCCATCCATGTTACATCTCGGAAGCTTTACCAGCCTTAGCGAGGCTGGTAAAGATTACCGAGATGTTCCGAGATTTTACAAGGATATTACACGGAGGTACTTTCACATGTGCCGTAAAATGTTACTTTTGGTTACATTTTGTTACATTTGGTAAGATTTTTGTACGTGTGAATCGGGTATTAGCCTAAATAAAAACAATTTACTTTACAAATCTAATCTTATTATTTAGAAATACCTAAACACCATAATTAGACACAAACCTTTAGCTCCTCATGTTGTAGTAAGTAAAATGCACACTGCGTAATCAAATACATTGGCTGAGGAACTCATGTTTTTTATTTCTATAGTACCAGCATACGCACACACATGCATTTGTGGGAAAACACACGTGTTTATAGGATACACACGTATTCCTGATTCTCTTCTGATTGGTCAATTGTTCAGTTTGATTGACAGTAATAGTATTCTGGATTGGATTGGATTTATTCGGTGTAAACACCAAGGATAGCCCACGAAAGTCCACTCTCTATCAAACTGTCTCCCTCTATTGATGTATTTAAGTTAAAACTGAAATCCCATATCTTTAACTCTTTTTTAGACCATCCCCACTTCGCATTTTCAATTTTTAAATCTTTCTCTAGTTGTACTCTCTGCGCTTTTGATCATTTATTTGAAATTAGCGCATTATAAATATTTTATTATTTTTTTATTATTCTAAATAATAGAAGAAGACTTATTTCCAGTGGGGTCCTTCTGGTGGTGATTGGGCAGTACACCGGGTGACAATCCCCTACTCTTTTCCAAAGAGTGTACTGCGTTCTTTAACGTGCACATGGGCCATAATGCACACGGGACCAACGGCTTAAACGTCTCATACGAAAGACGGTGCGCTATTGTAACTTGTATTTCAGCCCTCTAGCTGAAACACAAGGAGAGGCAGCGATAGGAATTGAACCGGGGACCTAGAATCCCCACGGTTCAGTGCACACACAGCAGCTACTACCAGAATAGCTGGCTGAGCTAAGCTGCTCTCTCAAATAAGCAACATGGGATAGCTAAAAATTCTGTATACAAGCAGAA